>NW_012102710.1:3117811-3119042 GCF_000951045.1 Mandrillus leucophaeus | reverse complement strand
TCTCTGCTGGGTTTTAGAATCAGAATGATGCTGGCCTCATAAAATGAGTTAGGGAGGAGTCTCTCTTTTTCTATTGTTTGGAATAGTTTCAGAAGGAATGGTACCAGCTCCTCTTTGTACCTCTGGTAGAATTCAGCTGTGAATCCGTCTGGTCCCGGGCTTTTTTTGGTTGGTAAGCCATTAATTACTGCCTCAATTTCAGAACTTGTTATTGGTCTATTCAGGGATTTGACTTCTTCCTGGTTTAGTCTTGGGAGGCTGTATGTGTCCAGGAATTTACCCATTTCTGCTAGATTTTCTAGTTTATTTGTGTAAAGGCATTTATAGTATTTTCTGATGGTGATTTGTATTTCTGTGGGTTTAGTGGTGATATCCACCTTATCATCTTATATTGTGTCTATTTGATTCTTCTCTCTTTTTTTATTGGTCTGACTAGCAGTTTATCTACTTTGTTAATCTTTTCAAAAAGCCAGCTCCTGGATTCACTGATTTTTTTTTGAAGGGTTTTTCATGTCTCTATCTCTTTCAGTTGTGCTCTGATCTTAGTTATTTCTTGTTTTCTGCTAACTTTTGAATTTGTTTGGTCTTGTTTCTCTAGTTCTTTTAATTGTGATGTTAGGCTGTTAATTTTAGATCTTTCCCACTTTCCGATATGGGCATTTAGTGCTATAAATTTCCCTCTAAACACTGCTTTAGCTGTGTCCCAGAGATTCTGGTATGTTGTCCCTTTGTTCTCATTGGTTTCAAATAACTTTGTTATTTCTGCCTTAATTTTGTTATTTACCCAGTAGTCATTCAGGAGTGGGTTGTTCAGTTTCCATGTAGTTGTGTGGTTTTGAGTTTTTAAATCCTGAGTTCTAATTTGATTGCAATGTGGTCTGAGAGGTTTCTTATGATTTCCATTCTTTTGCAATTGCTGAGGAGTGTTTTACTTCCAATTATGTGGTCGATTTTAGAATAAGTGCTATGTGGTGCTGAGAAGAATGTATATTCTGTTAATTTGGAATGAAGGAATGAAGAGTTCTGTAGATATCTATTAGGTCTGCTTGGTCAAGAGGTGAGTTCAAATCCTGAATATCCTTGTTAATTTTCTGTCTTGTTGATCCAATATTGACAGTGGGGTGTTAAAGTCTCCCATTATTATTGTGTGGGGGTCTAAGTCTCTTTGTAGATCTCTAAGAACTTGTTTTATGAATCTGGGTGCTCCTGTATTGAGTGCATATATATTTAG
>NW_012102710.1:3114350-3117761 GCF_000951045.1 Mandrillus leucophaeus | reverse complement strand
AGAGAGAGAGAGAGAAAGAGACAGAGAGAGAGAGAGAAAGAAATTGTTTTTATGTTAGTCAAAAAGTCCTGGATTAGCGAATGTTGAGAAACCCTGGCCTGGACAAAGAGATCTATGAGAGAAGAAATGAATCAGCGAGTTTGCGAGAAATTACACATAGTTTTTATTCAGATTATATATGGGTAATCAAACATTAGTCAGGGGGCTTCTGGGTCTGCGTGAGCCAGTTTAAACTGTCTAAAGGCAGTGATTTTCTATCTTAGGCCCTCTTTTTATAACAAATATTACGTAACCCTTTCTTCACTTTACTGAAAAAGTAATACAACCCACCTGTAATATAGTTTCAAAACCAAATCCACATAATTCTCTAACATAACAAAAGGAAATTAATTTAAGAGAAAGTATTATCTGTAATATTTTAGCATGGAAATGTTCAGATGTGGCTACACTAGACAGACAATGATAATCCAACTCTTGTATCCAAGATGGCTCCTAGACACCTCTGGGACTTGGTGGCTGCTGGCTGCAGTGCCTCAGTCTTTCTCCAGGTGGCTTTTCTCTGCATGTGATATTGCACTCTTCAGTGGCTTAGCCCCAGCTTCTTTCCAGGCCAGCTGTCTTCTAAGAGAGTAAAACAGATGCTCCAAGGCTTTTAAGTTCTAGGCCTTGAAGTCACAAAGCATCACTTCTTCTGCATTTTATTGGTGAAAGCAAGTCGCAGGGCCAGTCCAGAATATTCAAGTGAGGAGGTGGTTGATAAATAGATTCTGCTTCTTGATAGGGGGAGGGAGTGATTGTCAAAGTCATGTTGCAAATAGGCATGTGGAATAAGAAAATATTGTTATTTATGTGGAGACAACATATCATAGTGAGAAGAGCCCTGAAAAGTACAAATAAAAAAATTAATCTAGCAAATCCTTCCTACATGCCTGGCATGGTATTAAGCTCTTACATGTTACATTAAGTAAACCTTTCAGCAACCTTATGAGGTAGGTATGACTGTTATCCCCACTTTAAAGATAAAAGAACTGAAGTTCAAAGAGGTAAAGTAACTAACCATGATCACATAGTCAATAAGGGGCTGAGATGGGATGCAAACCCATCTCTGTCTGACTACCAAACCTGTGGTCTTATCCATGGTCCATGTGTTTGTAGCAGTTACCTAGAGCAGAGAGAAATATGTTTTCTGAATAGAAGAAAGGGACTGGCTTGAGCATTGGATAGATCCAGGGACTGGACACAGAAGATGTTCAATCCTCTCTTAGTAGAGAGTCATAGTCATCTACTTGATGCTTTTCAGTTTAGGGAGATAGAGGAATAAGTCCAAATGTTGGTCTGTGAACTTGCTCCCACCTGATGGGTCAGTAAAAGAGGCATTGACAATATTTTAAGTCTGTCTATTTTAATACCAGTGAGACATTCAGGTCTTCACTCTTACAGAAAAAGTGAGGATCTGGAGTGCCAGTCCTTTGAAGAATGGTCATATTAGGCAGTTCGCAAGAATAATTGCCAACTGACCCACGGAAAGAAAACAGCGTCAGAATGACAGATGAGGCATATGTGTGCTGGCTCAACTGGGAAGGGAGAGACCCTGCTAGGAACAATTCATGGCCTGGTGTGATCTTAAGGAGGGAAGAAGCTAAAACATTCCTGATCATTTTGATCACTGTCCATCATCAGGCAAAGTTCATCTACTTAAATTTTTTGTTGTTGTTGTTTTTGAGACAGGGTCTCTCTCTCTCTCTCACCCAGGCTGGAGTGCAGTAGTGCGACACTGCTCACTGCAGCCTTGACCTCCTGAGCTCAAGTGATCCTTCTGCCTCAGCCACCTGTGAGCTGGTACCACAGGTGCATGCCATCGTATTTGGCTAAAGCAAGATTAATATTTATGGAGGTGTGAGAGACTCAAGTCACAGTTGATATTCGTTATTTGAATTGACTTAGAAAATATAACAGACTAAACTGCCTCAGTCCTGAGTGACCCTCAACTCTGCATTTCTTGAAGGGTTCTGGTTAAAAGCATGGAGAATATCCTCAACATCATAGTATGAAAGCTGATTCTGATTTTTTATTCACATTTTTATTGTGGCTTTGGTGTGTGAAAGGTCTTCCTAGAAAACATTAACAGCCTCATAACCCAAAAGTCCATTCATCCAGTCATCATTCATTCATTAACTCAGCTACTTTTCTGAATGCCTCTAGGGACATTGTTGTAGGCACTGGCAATGTAGTATTGAACAAAAAGACGTGAAGTGCCTAGTCT
This sequence comes from Mandrillus leucophaeus, assembly GCF_000951045.1. Lineage (NCBI taxonomy): Eukaryota > Metazoa > Chordata > Mammalia > Primates > Cercopithecidae > Mandrillus > Mandrillus leucophaeus. The sequence continues at coordinate 3,115,498 of NW_012102710.1, read as the reverse complement.
CGTGGAATACATATTCTAGCGGGGTGAACCAGAGATCACACAGGTGTCAGGATGGGTAGACACTATGAAGAAAAACAAAGCCAAGGTAGAAGACAAGAGTGAGAGTGCACAGCTATTTTGCATGGATTACTTAAGGGTTCCCATTCCACTAAGGTAATTTGGGTATAGACCTATGTGAAATGGAGGAGGAAGCTAAGAGAGGATATCAGGAGGAAGAGGTTTCTAGTCATGAAGAGCACTCAGGACAACATTCTGGAGGGAGATAAGTGATGAATGGAACACAATAGCATGGAAGCCACTGTGGCAGAAGCAAAGTGAGAGAGGAGGCATAGGTAGGAGATGGGGTCAGAGAGGGAGGGAGCCAGGCTGAGATACCAAAGTCCTTTAGGACTGGGTAAGGGCTTCTGGTTTTATTCTGAGTGACATGGGAATCTGTTGGAGAGTTTTGACCACAGCAGAGAAATCGTTTGATTTTAAAAGGTCACTCTGGCTACTATGTGGGAAACACAGTGTAAAGGGGCAAGAATGGAAATAGGGGGACTAGTTGACTCATTCAAAAATTTATTGCATTAATTTTTTAGGGAATGAATGTTGAAGGCTTGGCCTAGGGTAGTTGTGAGAAGTGGTTCACTTCTAGATAGTATTCAAAGTTAAGGACAACAGTTGACAAGTAATGTGATGGGATAGGAGTAAAGAATGACCCTAATGTTTTTAGCCTGAGAAATTGAAAAGGTGGAGCTGCCATTTACTAAGGTAGGAAAGGCAATGGAAAGAGTGGATGGGAGAAAAATATAAGGAACTGAGTTTTGGAATTGTGGAGTTTAGAGATGCCTATGGAACATCTAGGAGATTTTAAATAGGAAGTTGAATTAGGAGTGTGGGGTTCAGAGATGTCTAGGTTAGTGATGAATGTATGGATATCATAAGCATATCAAGGATATGTAAAGCCATAGGATTAGATGAGTTGACCCAGGAAGTAAGTATAAATAAGATAAAGATAAAATAAATAAGAACCAAGATCCAAGGACTGTGTCCTGAGCACTTCACCATTCAGAAGTCAGGAAAAAGAAGAGATACCAGTGAAGGAACCTGAGAAGGAGAAGCTAGAAGAACCAAGTGATGCTTGGAAAATGAGTACAAAAGGCACT
>NW_012102710.1:3109994-3114300 GCF_000951045.1 Mandrillus leucophaeus | reverse complement strand
TTTTGGTGTGTTTTTGCAATGGCTGGTACTGATCTTTCCATATTTAGTGCTTCCTTCAGGAGCTCTTGTAAGACAGGACTGGTGGTGACAAAATCCCTCAGCATTTGCTTGTCTGTAAAGGATTTTATTTCTTCTTCACTTATGTAACTTAGTTTTGCTGGATATGAAATTCTGGGTTGAAAATTCTTTTAATAATATTGAATATTGGCCCCCATTATCTTCTGGCTTGTAGGATTTCTGCAGAGAGATTCACTGTTAGTTTGATGGGCTTTTCTTTGTAAGTAACCTGACCTTTCTCTCTGGCTGCCCTTAACATTTTTTCCTTCATTTCAACCTTGGAGAATCTGACCATTATGTGTCTTGGGGTTTTTCTTCTTGAGGAGTATCTTAGTGGTGTCCTGAATTCGAACATTGGCCTGCCTTGATAGGTTGGGGATGTTCTCCTGGATAATATCCTGAAGCGTGTTTTCCAACTTGGTTCCACTTTCCCTGCCACTTTCAGGGACCCCAATTAATCGCAGATTTAGTCTTTTCACATAGTCCCATATTTGTTGGAGGCTTTGTTCATTTCTTTTCCATCTTTTTTCTCTTATCTTGTCTTCGTGCCTTATTTCAGTAAGTTGATCTTCAATCTTTGATAACCTTTCTTCCGCTTAATCAGTTTGGCTGTTGATACTTGTGCATGTTTCACAAAGTTCTCGTGCTGTGTTTTTCAGTTCCATCAGGTCATTTATGTTCTTCTCTAAACCGATTATTATAGTTAGCAGTTACTGTAACCTTTTGTCAGTCTTTTTAGCTTCCTTGTATTGCGTTAGAACATGCTCCTTTAGCTGAGAGGAGTATGTTATTACCCACCTTCTGAAGCCTACTTCTGTCAATTCGTTAAACTCATTCTCTGTCCAGTTTTGTGCCCTTCCTGGAGAGGAGTTGTGATCATCTGCAGGAGAAGAGCCATCTGGTTTTTGGAATTTTCAGTCTTTTTGTGCTGGTATTCCTTATCTTTGTGGACTTTGAGGTTGATGACCTTTGGATGGGGTTTCTATGTGGGGGTTCTTTATGTTGATGTTGCTGTTAATTGCTTTCTGTTTGTTAGTTTTTCTTCTAACAGTCAGGCTTGTCTTCTGCAGGTCTGCTGCAGTTTGCTAGAGGTCCACTCCAGAACCTATTTACATGGATATCACCGTAGAGGCTTCAGAATGGCAAGGATTGCTGCCTACTCTTTCCTCTGGAAGCTCCTTCCCAGAGAGGCACTGACCTAATGCCAGTCGGAGCTCTCTTGCATGAGATGTCTGTTAACCCCTGTTGGGAGGTCTCTCCTAGTCAGGAGGCATGGGGGTCAGGGACCCACTTGAGGAGCCAGTCTGTCCCTTAGCAGAGCTCAAGCGCTGTGCTGGTAGAACCCTCCTTGTTAGAATTTGTAGCTTTCTTCAGAGCTGGCATGTAGGAACATTTAAGTCTGCTGAAGCTATGCCCACAGCCGCACCTACAACCAGGTGCTCTATCCCCGTGAGATGGGAGATTTATCTATAAGCCCCTGCCGGGGGCTATTGCCTTTCTTTCAGAGATGCCCTGCCCAGTGAAGAGGAATCTAGAGAGGCAGTCTGGCCACAGCCTCTTTGCTGCACTGTGTTGGGTTCCGCCCAGTCCTTAGCACTGTCAGAGGAAAACTGCCTCAGCAATGGTGGACGCCCCTCCCCCCACCAAGCTTGATTGTTCCAGGTTGACTTCAGACTGCTGTGCTGGCAGCGAGAATTTCAAGCTAGTAGTTCTTAGCTTGCTGGGCTCTCTGAGTGGGGTCCTCTGAGCAAGACCACTTAGCTCCCTGGCTTCAGCCCCTTTCCAGAGGAGTGAACGATTCTGTCTCATTGGGGTTCCAGGTGCTACTGGAGTCTGTGGAAAAAATAAAAAAGAAAACTCCTGCAGCTAGCTCGGTGTCTGCCCAAACAGCTGGCCAGTTTTGTGCTTAAAACCCAGGGCACTGGTGGTATAGGTACACAAGGGAATCTCCTGGTCTGCGGATTGCAAAAACCATGGGAAAAGCGACTGGGCTGGGTAGCACTATCCCTCATGGCTTCCCTTGGCTGGGAAAAGGGGGCTCCCCTGCTCCTTGCACTTCAGGAGAGAATTTATTCCCCTGGTTCCTAGAGTTTAACACAGTGTTTTGTTTTTTTTTTTCAATTAAAAGTGAGATGTTTGGAGCTGATTCTCTCATAAGAAATATCGAGTACTTTTGAGAACATAGTGCTATATTTATACTGATAAATGGATTGTGTTTCCAGTTTTTGGTGAGTGGGTTGTGCAGATTGTAGAATGTATTTTTGCATAGAAACAATGTTCAATGTGGAAGCTAGGTTCTTAGACAAGGTACTTAATCATAATGTACCCAAGATAAAGAGTATTATTTCATCTTAATAAATAGGACTGTACATTTATTATAATACTATGTTAATATAGTCGGAAAGAGAGAATTGTCTCCTTTTCCTTGGAGTTATTTTGGCTCAAAACTTAGACAATTCCAGCAGTATTTCTCCCCTCTTAAAGAAGGGTCCATGTCAAAGAATTGAAAGTGATTCTTGTATACATCTTAATCTCTTAGTTCCCTCTGGAAATAGAATCTGGGGGAATGTGGGAGAAAATAAAGGATAGTCGTTCCAGAAGCCCATTTTGGCTGTGAGTCCAAACAGCATCTACAATCCAGCTTTATCAGTAAAAAAGCAGGCACTGGATTTTACCCTCTGCCTTGTTGCTGAGTCTAGTTCTGAAATGAATCCAAATCTTTAGAGGAGGATATTTACTCTGCATATTCTCTCTAAAGATTTGGATTCATTTGGGAACTACAATCTTGTATTAAAGTATCAGCTATCACTTGGTACTTTGGCATACTCAAACCCCCAAAATATATAGCATGAGACCAAGATGCGGTCTGGTGACACACTTCATGGATTCAAGTGAAGACAGGTTTTTCCACCCAAATTGTCCAACTTCCCTTACTGTCTAAGAGTTTCTCCCTGATGTTGACATTGTTCTCTCCCTCTGCTTCTCTTCTGCATCCTTTTTCCTGCCATGAATTTCATGTTCTTGAAGGGAGTATGTGTTGTAACTTAAAGACCCCTGGAGAAAAGCTTCCTATGTGTCACCATTCTGCCTGTCTCTTATACACCTGTGTGTTATTTGATGGCAGCATGGTGTGCAAGAAAGCTGTAACTCTGGGCTTAGATAATTTGTTTTAAACTTGAGTTGACTACCTACAGGTTCTGGAGCCTTGAGAACCTTAATTAGCTACTGGAGACTCAGTTTCTTCATATGTAAAATAGAAGATTCTGATTAATGCCTGACTTGAGGAATTTCTGTATGAATTAAATGTGCTCATATGTGTATTTAATATGGTATGTGGCATAATTATGTATATCATCTTTAATAATAACTCCCTTTTGCTAACTACAGAGAGTAGGAATTATTTACATTTTATAATATGAAATAGCTGAGGCTCTGAGAGATTAAGCAAAGCACAGATATGTAATTCCTATCCAGGCTGATCTTACTCCCATTACATTACACTCTCTGCCTCCTCAACAGGGACCTTTCATGGCATCTGCAATGATGGGGTGTTATTTGAGGTGGCTGCTGGTGCCATCCATAGTATCCTCACAGAACACAGCTATCAACCAAAAGAAGGTGACTGTTAAGGAATGACAGAATGCCTAGCTTATTCTAGGCTCCTTCCAAGACAAATTTCAATGTCTGGTGATACACTTTCTAACAAGAAATTATACGGTTTCCTTTTTTTTTGAGATATCAGTAGGCCCCATTAAAAATGGCTATTTAATGCCAAAGTCAAGAATCCCAGCTTGATTAGAAATGATTATCAAAACTAAAAAAAGCAATATAATAGTAAGAGAACAGAGATAGGCATGTGAGACACATTATTTATTTGTAGATGGAGATGGCATAGAATGTAAAGATAAAAGTATGGCTGATCAGGTTTCTGTTATAAAGGAGAAACACAACAGATCTCTCAAGGTAGGTAGGTAACTTTGTCATTACACACCCAGCACATATCTTTCAATTGCCAACTCCAGCCTAGACACACACACACACACACACACACACACACACACACACACACACAGAGGAAGAATTACTAGGGTTTCAGAGGTTTTGAGTTATGAGTAACTTTTTGGTGAGACAAGTCAGTATTGGAAATTTTTTTTGTGTAAAGTTCAAAAAGTCACCCAAATCGTTCCCTCAAAGGCTTAAGCTGTCTTCCCAGAATTTATTTTACTTGTTTCACAGAGAGATGGGAAGT
>NW_012102710.1:3101748-3104064 GCF_000951045.1 Mandrillus leucophaeus | reverse complement strand
TGTTATTACCCACCTTCTGAAGCCTACTTCTGTCAATTCGTTAAACTCATTCTCTGTCCAGTTTTGTGCCCTTCCTGGAGAGGAGTTGTGATCATCTGCAGGAGAAGAGCCATCTGGTTTTTGGAATTTTCAGTCTTTTTGTGCTGGTATTCCTTATCTTTGTGGACTTTGAGGTTGATGACCTTTGGATGGGGTTTCTATGTGGGGGTTCTTTATGTTGATGTTGCTGTTAATTGCTTTCTGTTTGTTAGTTTTTCTTCTAACAGTCAGGCTTGTCTTCTGCAGGTCTGCTGCAGTTTGCTAGAGGTCCACTCCAGAACCTATTTACATGGATATCACCGTAGAGGCTTCAGAATGGCAAGGATTGCTGCCTACTCTTTCCTCTGGAAGCTCCTTCCCAGAGAGGCACTGACCTAATGCCAGTCGGAGCTCTCTTGCATGAGATGTCTGTTAACCCCTGTTGGGAGGTCTCTCCTAGTCAGGAGGCATGGGGGTCAGGGACCCACTTGAGGAGCCAGTCTGTCCCTTAGCAGAGCTCAAGCGCTGTGCTGGTAGAACCCTCCTTGTTAGAATTTGTAGCTTTCTTCAGAGCTGGCATGTAGGAACATTTAAGTCTGCTGAAGCTATGCCCACAGCCGCACCTACAACCAGGTGCTCTATCCCCGTGAGATGGGAGATTTATCTATAAGCCCCTGCCGGGGGCTATTGCCTTTCTTTCAGAGATGCCCTGCCCAGTGAAGAGGAATCTAGAGAGGCAGTCTGGCCACAGCCTCTTTGCTGCACTGTGTTGGGTTCCGCCCAGTCCTTAGCACTGTCAGAGGAAAACTGCCTCAGTAATGGTGGACGCCCCTCCCCCCACCAAGCTTGATTGTTCCAGGTTGACTTCAGACTGCTGTGCTGGCAGCGAGAATTTCAAGTCAGTAGTTCTTAGCTTGCTGGGCTCTGTGGGAGTGGGGTCCTCTGAGCAAGACCACTTGGCTCCCTGGCTTCAGCCCCTTTCCAGAGGAGTGAACGATTCTGTCTCATTGGGGTTCCAGGTGCTACTGGAGTCTGTGGAAAAAATAAAAAAGAAAACTCCTACAGCTAGCTTGGTGTCTGCCCAAACAGCTGGCCAGTTTTGTGCTTAAAACCCAGGGCACACTGGTGGTATAGGTACACAAGGGAATCTCCTGGTCTGCGGATTGCAAAAACCACGCGAAAAGCGACTGGGCTGGGTAGCACTATCCCTCATGGCTTCCCTTGGCTGGGAAAAGGAGGCTCCCCTGCTCCTTGCACTTCAGGAGAGAATTTATTCCCCTGGTTCTTAGAGTTTAACATAGTGTTTTTTTTTTGTTTTTTTTTTTCAATTAAAAGTGAGATGTTTGGAGCTGATTCTCTCATAAGAAATATTGAGTACTTTTGAGAACATAGTGCTATATATATACTGATAAATGGATTGTGTTTCCAGTTTTTGGTGAGTGGGTTTTGCAGATTGTAGAATGTATTTTTGCATAGAAACAATGTTCAATGTGGAAGCTAGGTTCTTAGACAAGCTACTTAATCATAATGTACCCAAGATAAAGAGTATTATTTCATCTTAATAAATAGGACTGTATATTTATTATGATACTATGTTAATATAATCGGAAAGAGAGAATTGTCTCCTTTTCCTTGGAGTTATTTTAGCTAAAAACTTAGACAATTCCAGTAGTATTTCTCCCCTCTTAAAGAAGGGTCCATGTCAAAGAATTGAAAGTGATTCTTGTATACATCTTAATCTCTTAGTTCCCTCTGGAAATGGAATCTGGGGGAATGTGGGAGAAAATAAAGGATAGTTGTTCCAGAAGCCCATTTTGGCTGTGAGTCCAAACAGCATCTACAATCCAGCTTTATCAGTAAAAAAGCAGGCACTGGATTTTACCCTCTGCTTTGTTGCTGAGTCTAGTTCTGAAATGAATCCAAATCTTTAGAGGAGGATATTTACTCTGCATATTCTCCTCTAAAGATTTGGATTCATTTGGGAACTACAATCTTGTATTAAAGTATCAGCTATCACTTGGTACTTTGGCATACTCAAACCCCCAAAATATATAGCATGAGACCAAGATGCGGTCTGGTGACACACTTCATGGATTCAAGTGAAGACAGGTTTTTCCACCCAAATTGTCCAACTTCCCTTACTGTCTAAGAGTTTCTCCCTGATGTTGACATTGTTCTCTCCCTCTGCTTCTCTTCTGCATCCTTTTTCCTGCCATGAATTTCATGTTCTTGAAGGGAGTATGTGTTGTAACTTAAAGACCCCTGGAGAAAAGCTTCCTATGTGTCACCATTCTGCCT
>NW_012102710.1:3060048-3100928 GCF_000951045.1 Mandrillus leucophaeus | reverse complement strand
TAGAAATGATTATCAAAACTAAAAAAAGCAATATAATAGTAAGAGAACGGAGATAGGCATGTGAGACACATTATTTATTTGTAGATGGAGATGGCATAGAATGTAAAGATAAAAGTATGGCTGATCAGGTTTCTGTTATAAAGGAAAAACACAGCAGATCTCCCAAGGTAGGTAGGTAACTTTGTCATCACACACCCAGCACACATCTTTCAATTGCCAACTCCACGCTAGACACACACACACACACACACACACACACACACACGAAGAATTACTAGGGTTTCAGAGGTTTTGAGTTATGAGTAACTTTTTGGTGAGACAAGTCAGTATTGGAAATTTTTTTTGTGTAAAGTTCAAAAAGTCACCCAAATCGTTCCCTCAAAGGCTTAAGCTGTCTTCCAAGAATTTATTTTACTTGTTTCACAGAGAGATGGGAAGTCAAGATAATAAAAAGAGGGAATGAAAACTGCTGAAGGAGACTATGAGCTAGAGAGAAGCACAAAAGGGGAAGAAATATTAACGCTAGGGTAGAGAGTAGGTGCTACCTATCATGAGGGACAAGAAAACACTGTGGTCTGTGGTGGCTCCCAGCCAACGCCATGAAGTTTATTTGCTCTTTTAATGAGAAACTCTAGGGAAAGACATAATCATTTTTTTATTGGAATTTGATTCGTTTTCAGCTGTGTAGGTGGGAAATAACCATGGATGGCTGTGTTAGTCTTACGAGTCCCAGGAACATTCCTGTCTGAGTCCTGTATTGCAACCACCTGTTGGTAGTAAATCTGTGTGCGATTGATATCTGTGGGTGGATGGCAAGGACACCACACTCCTTTATCCAGGTAATTTTTCATATACTTTTGGTTCTAAGAAGGACCCTGGCAACAAGGACGCGAATTCACTGTAGGAACCATACGTCTCATGCAAATAGTTACTTTTAGACAGGACTGCATTGAGTTTAGAAGCTTCTCTTACTGCAATTTAGACTTGTGTGATCTTGGTCAAAACCTTACTATCTCTGTGTCTCAGTTTACCTGCTCGTTAAAAGAAGACAATGTACCCATAGAGTTTCTGTAAAGAGCAAATGTAATGGTATGTTTAAAGGCTTAGCATAGTGTCTGGTACATAGTAAGTTGAGTCGGTAAGGATTCATTCAGGAAAGCAGAAGCTCTAACTGATATTTTAATAGGGGCAACTTAGTGTAGAGAATTGGTTAAATAGGGGTTGGAGGACTCAACAGGCAGAGGGAAACGTTGAGGTAACACAGGGATATTAACTGGGAAAATGAAGGAGGGTGGGATCAGAACCTAGAAGCTTGGGGGAAAAGCTCAGGACCCAGGCTTCTTGGGAGAGGGTACTATCCAGTTGGTACTAGTGTCTGAGAGAACACAATAAGGCTAATGTTGAGAGTGTGGGGGTTATGGCAGGCTGGGGGGTAAGGGGACAACTGAAACCTAGTAAAGGGCTTTACCTGGTGTGGAACAGAAAGGAACAGAATAAATACACGCAACCTTTCCTAGAAAGGAGGGAAAGAGGACACAAAGGAGATACCTGTTTGTTGTAACTAGAAAAGAGGACAGACAGAGGGGAGGCAGGGCCTTGGGTGACTCATTACTTTCACCTCAAATTTATTGCTTGTCTACTTTTGCCTTGCAGCAGGTGTGCTGAGGGTTCTAAGGAGTCAAGACACTTTCTCATTCTCCAAGCGCTCAGAGAAGGCTAGAACAGTAGTCTCCCCTTATCCTGGTTTCACTTTCCTGGGCTTCAGTTACCCATGGTCAACCAGAGTTTGAAAATATTTAATGAAAAATTTCAGAAATAATCAACGTATAAGTTTTAAATTGCATGTTGTTCTGAGTAAAGTGATGAAAGTTCGCATCTTATTGCTTTGTCCTGTCCAAGATGTAAATTATCCCTTTGTCCAGCATATCCATGTGGTATATATGACATTTATCCTTTAGTCACTCAGTAGCTATCTCAGTTATCAGATCAACAGATCACAAAGAAGGAGAAGGGTAAGTAGAGTAAAATATATTTAGAAAGAGTAGGGGGCAGAGAGAGAGAGAGAAAGAGAGAAGAGAGAGGTCATATTTATACAACATTTATTGCAGCTGATTATTATAATTGTTCTATTTTATCATTAGTTATGGCTGTTAAACTCTTACTGTACCTGAGTCATAAATTAACCTTCATGATAGGTATATATGTGTAGGAAAGCACATAGTGTATATGGGGTTTGGTATTGTTCATAAGTTCAGGCATTCGCTGGGGGTCTTGGAACATCTCCCCTGCAGATGAAGGGGATTGAAGTACAAAAATGCCTAAAATATGAGGCAAAATTCTAGAATCAGCCCTGCTCCTAGAAGTAGCAGCAGTATTTTCTTTTTTGCTGAATCAGCCACAGTTTTTGTCCTTTTCAAATATTATAGGTTTTAGACTATGACAATAGTAAATGGGTTTTGTATGACTTAAGATAGAAAATAATTTAAAATTGTGGGCAAACCTAGTGAGGATGGAGAAAACACACATTTCTAGATTCAAAATGGTGAGATACTACTCTATACAATTGGCAATTTATGATTAATCTAATTATCTACTCAGATATCCATCCACCCACCAATCCTTGCAAAAATCCATCCATCCATCCAGCCACTCACCATCCTTTCATCCACCTACCTGCCCACCTATGCTTCCATCCATCCATCCATCCATCCATCTATCTACTTTGCCCACCTGACCTTTATTCCTTCCCTCCCTTCCATCTATGCAGCTAACAAATCTCTAGAGGGCAATGTGCCTGCCTATAATATACCAGACCCAGGATGCAGTGCTGGGACTATTACAAAAGAGTACAATATTGTTCCCACCTGTAAGGAGCTCACAGTCTAGTGGAGAAGAGAGGTAGGTAAAAACTAAGTTATTAGGAAATGGCAAATGGTTTTGTAGAGGCATGAGCAAGGTACTGATTTCTTGGTGTAATGGGTAGTATTACAAGCAAATCTAAAGCAACAGAAAAACAACTCCTAGGATGTTCAATGTAGCATCAAAGCTTGGTCTCAGATCCTGGGTCTTGCATTACTGGCTCTGTCATCTTAGCAAATTCCTCAAATGTTTTGTGTCTTGTTTTTTTCAAATTTAAAATGGGACTAATAGTATTTAGCTCATATGATTACTGGTAGGCTGAAATTAATCAACAAGTATAAAGCCCATAGAGTCACATCTAGCACATAGAAAACATTACAAATGTTGGCTAAATTAGTATCTGTGTGGCACCTGACAGTTTAAATTCATTGTTACATTTAGTCCTTAAAATCTCTCTCTGCCTCGGGGAAGTAGGCAGAGTAGTTACTGCTTCCCAGTCAGGGACAGTGAGGTCCACGGAGATTTTTTGAAGAAGTCACAGAACTTCAGAGTAGTGGAGCTGGAAATCCACCTCAGAGCTTCTTCTACAATGTTCTTTCTATTATGACTTGAAGTCTCATATATTGATTTGGAAAAGCAATTGTTGTTCCCCAAGTGTCATAGCTGCTGACTGGCTGCAGCTGGGCTGGCGGTAAACAGAGCCAAATGACACAGACTGTAGCACCACCAAGTCACTGCTGCTTTGTCCGCATCTGACACTCAATACATGGTCCCTGGTGATGAAGAGACAGAAGGCGTGGGTCAGGAAGCTGCCAAACACCAAATATACATCTTAATTGGTGGCAGGCAGTCACCTTCATCCAAGTCCTGGATGGTAAAATGTCTCCCACAGGCATTCATACAATTAGGAAGTTAATGTCCTTTTAAAATAAAAACTAGCTTTGGAGTTTGAAGTCAACTCGAGTGAGATATTTTAAATTGATACCCTATTCAAAATGTGGACAACTTTCCTTGATTGATTTGGTTTTTGGGTTGAGTCTTATGAAAATGCATCAGAACCGTGAGTGCTGCAATATGTGAAGCTGAGAGAGAAGCAGAAAAGTACGCAGGAGCCCAGTGCTTCCATGGAAAGTAGTCTCAGACCACAACCTACAACTGTCACAGAATTAATGGGGGCATGGTAGTTATGGAAAGAGATGTGGAAGACTTGGGGGGTCCTCATCATTTCAGTGCCTTTTTTGCCATATATTGAACACTGGGGCAGCAAAATGAAACCATCCTTGCTTTCTATTATAAAAGTCACTGGTCTAACTTGGGGAGAAACATAAATACAAAATTATAGTACAGTGTAATATGGGGATAATACAACTTTGTATAGGCAGCACAGAGAAAGAAATTATTGATTTTGCTTCTGGCATTTTGAGGTCTCAGTAAGTAGATGTTATCAAAGTAGGCTTTTAAAGCATAAGTAATAGTTCTTTTAGATAGACAACTTGAGGATGCACATTCTAAGCCGAGGCCATGGCATATCTAAACACCTGGAATTATTAACATGCTCCACTTAACCCAAAGTGTCTTCTTAAACAGTTATATCTGTTACCAACACTTGGTATTATCTTCTTAATTTTTGCCAAATGAGTGGGTATAAAAAGATATCTTATTTTGGTCTTAAATTATACTTCCTTAATTTCTAATGAGGTTCAGTATCTTACATGTTTTCGACAATTTATATTTTGCGTGCCATACCTGTTCATGATGTAGGCCTATTTTTCTGTTTTGGTTGTTTGTGTTTTTCTAATTGACTTATGCAAATGTTCATATATTCTGACTACTAATCCTTTTTAGGTTTTGTTTTACAAATATATTCTCTTACAAACTTATTTTCATATATTCTCATTCGTATATATAAATACACATATGTGTATTACACATAGGCATAAAGATATATAAAATCGACATGTACTATATAGATATATATCAATGGCTCATACATTCCTTTCATAGTATTTAAAATGCATCATGTTTGAGAAATAGCCTCCAACCTTCATCATCAAAATATGCTCTTTTAAATATTTTTAAATAATTTTAAAGTTTTGCCTTCTATATTTGAATATGAAAACTATTTAGAATTAACATATGTGTGTACTGTGATATAGGCATGTACTATGTTTTATTTGCCAAGAGAGATAATGGTTCTCTCAGCAACATTTATTAAATGATCCATATTTTCCCATGTGATCTACAATACTAACTGACGTATATGACATTTCTTAGAAGTACATTATTACTATTATTATTTTAATTTCAGTAGGTTTTTAGGGAACAGGTGGTTGGTTACATGAATAAGTTCTTTAGCGGTGATTTCTGAGATTTCGGTGCACCCATCATTCAAGCAGCATAGACTGTACCCAATGTGTAGTTTTTTATCTCTTACCCTCCTCCCATCCTTCCCCCCTCCAAGTTCCCAAAGTCCATTGTATCATTCTTATGTCTTCATGTCCTCATAGCTTAGCTCCCACATATCAGTGAGAACATGCAATACTTGGTTTTCCATTCCTGAGTTACTTTACTTAGAATAATAGTCTCCAGTCTCATCCAGGTCACTGCAAATGCTGTTAATTCATTCCTTTTTATAGCTACATAGTATTCCATCATATATCTATACCATAGTTTCTTTATCCACTTATTGATTGATGGGCATTTAGGTTGGTTCTACAATTTTGCAATTATGAATTGTGCTGCTATAAACATGCATGTGCATCTTTTTTGAATAATGATTTCTTTTCCTCTGGGTACATACCCAGTAGTGGGATTGCTGGATCAAATGGTAGTTCTACTTTTAGTTCTTTAAGGAATCTCCACACTGTTTTTCATAGTGGCTGTACTAGTTTACATTCCCACCAGCAGTGTAGAAGTATTCCCTGTTCACTGCATCCCTGCCAACATCTGCTGTTTTTTTATGTTTTGATTATGGTCATTGTTGCAGGAGTAAGGTGGGATTACATTGTGGTTTTGATTTGCATTTCCCTGATATTAGTGATGTTGAGCATTTTTTCATAAGTTTATTGGCCATTTGTATATCTTCTTTTGAGAATTGTCTATTCATGTTCTTTGCTCACTTTTTGATGGGATTATTCGTTTTTTTCTTGCTGATTTGTTTGAGTTCTTTGTAGATTTTGGATATTAGTCTTTAGTCAGATGCAGAGTTTGCAAAGATTTTCTCCCATTCTGTGGGTTGTCTGTTTAATCTGCTGAGTATTTCTTTTGTTTTGCAGAAGATTTTTAGTTTAAGTCCCATCTATTTATCTTTGTTTTTGTTGCATTTGCTTTTGGGTTCTTGGTCGTGAAGTGTTTGCCTAGGCTAATGTCTAGAAGGGCTTCTCCAATGTTATCTTTCAGGTTTTTATGGTTTCTGGTCTTAGATTTAAGCCTTTGATCCACCTTGAGTTAATTTTTGTATAAGGTGAGTGATGAAGATTTCATTCTTCTACATGTGGCTTGGCAATTATCCCAGTGCCATTTTTTGAAAAGGGTGTCCATTTGACACTTTATGTTTTTATTTGATTTGTCAAAGATTAGTTGGCTGTTAAGTATTTGGGTTTACTTCTGGGTTCTCTATTCTGTTCCATTGGTCTAGGTACATATTTTCACACTAGTAACATGCTGTTTTGGTGACTATGCCCCATAGCATAGTTTGAAGTCGGGTAATGTGATTCCTCCAGATTTGCTCTTTTGCTTAGTCTTGCTTTGGCTATGTGAGCTCTTTTTTGGTTCTATGCCAATTTTAGGATTGTTTTTTCTAGGTCTGCAAAGAATGATAATGGCATTTTGATGGGAGTTGCGTTGAATTTGTAGATTACTTTTGGCAGTATGGTCATTTTCACAATATTGATTCTACCTGTCCATGAGCATGGGGTGTGTTTCCATTTGTTTGTGTCATTTATGATTTCTTTCAGCAGTGTTTTGTTGTTTTCCTTGGAGAGGTCTTTAATCTTCTTGGTTAGGTGTTCCTAAGGTTTTTTTTTTTTTTTTTTCTTTGCAGCTGTTGTAAAATGGGTTGAGTTCTTGATTTGATTCTCAGCTTGGTTGGTATATAGCAATGCTACTAATTTGTGTACATTAATTTTGTATCCTAAAACTTCACTGAATTCATTTATCAGATCTGGGAGATTTTTGGATGAGTCTTTAGGGATTTCCAGGTATACGATCATATCATCAGCAAACAGTAACAGCTTGATTTCCTGCTTACGGATTTGAATGACCTTTATTTCTTTTTCTTGTCTGACTGTTCTGGCTAGGACATCCAGTACCATGTTGAATGGAAGTGATGAAAGTGGGGCTCCTTGTCTTCTTTCAGTTCTTAAGGGGAATGCTTTCAACTTTTCCCCACTCAGTATAATGTTGGCTAAGGATTGGTCATAGATGGTTTATATTACCTTGGGGTATGTCCCTTTTATTCCCATTTTGCTGAAGGTTTTAATAATAAAGCAATGCTGGATTTTGTCAAATGCTTTTCTGTGTTTATTGAGATTATCATGTCATTTTTGTTTTTAATTCTGTTTATGTGGTATATCACATTTATTGACATTAAGTCTATTGTTTCTTTGTTGACTTTCTGTCTTGATTACCTGTCTCATGCTGTCAGTGGAATATTGACGTCTCCCACTATTATTGTGTTGCAATCTATCTCATTTCTTAGGTCTAGTAGTAATTGTTTTATAAATTTTGGAGCTCCAGTGTTAGGTGCATATGTATTTAGAATTGTGATATTTTCCTATTGGTCTAGTCCTTTTATCATTACATAATGTCCCTTTTTGTCTTTTTTTACTGTTGTTTCTTTAAAGTCTTTTTTGTTTGATATAAGAATCTCCTGCTCACTTTTGGTATTCATTTACATGAAATATCTTTTTCCACCCCTTTACCTGCAGTTTATGTGAGTCCTTATGTGTTAGGTGAGTTTCTTAAAGACAGCAGATACTTGGTTGGTGAATTCTTATCCATTCTGCCATTCTATATATTTTAAGTGGAACATTTAGACCATTTACATTCAGCATTAGTATTGAGATGTGAGGTACTATACTATTCATTGTGCTAGTTGTTGCCTGAATGCCTTTTTTTTTTCTCTATTGTGTTATTGTTTTACAGGCCTTCTGAGATTTATGCTTTAAGGAGGTTCTATTTTGGTGTACTTTGAGGTTTTGTTTCAAGACACTTAACTCCTTTTAGCAGTTCTTATAGTGCTGGCTTGGTAGTGGCAAATTCTCTCAGCATTTGTTGGTCTGGAAACGACTGTATCTTTTCTTCGTTTATAAAGTTTAGTTCTGATAGATACAAAACTCTCGGCTGATAATAGTTTTGTTTAAAGAGGCTAAAGATAGGACCCCAAACCCTTCTGGCTTGTAGGGTCTCTGCTGAGAAATCTGCTGTTATCCTGATAGGTTTTCCTTTATAAGTAACCTGATGCTTTTGTCTCACAGCTCTTAAGAGTCTTTCATTCGTCTTGACCTTAGATAACCTGATGACTATGTGCCTTGGCAATGATCTTTCTTGCAATGAATTTCTCAGGCATTTTTTGAGTTTCTTGCATTTGGATGCCTAGATCTCTAGCAAGGCCAGGGAAGAGTTCCTTGATTATTCCCTCAAATAAGTTTTCTAAACTTTTAGATTCCTCTTCTTTCTTGGAGAAGCCAATTATTTTTTGGTTTGGACGTTGAGCATAGTCCCAAACTTCTTGGAGGCTTCGTTTATTTTGTTTTCTATTCTTTTTTCTTTGTCTCTGTCAGATTGGGTTAATTCAAAAGCCTTGTACTCAAGTTTTGAAGTTCTTTTTTCTACTAGTTCAATTATATTGTAGAAACTTTCCAATGTAGTTTGCATTTCTGTAAGTGTGTCTTTCATTTCCCGACATGGTAATTGTTCTTTATTTATGCTATCTATTACTCTGGAAATTTTTCATCCATATCCTGCCTTATTTTAAAAATTTCTTTAAGTTGATTTTCACCTTTCTCTGGTGCCTCTTTGTGTAGTTTAATAATCAACCTTCTGAATTCCTTTCCTGGCAATTCAGAGATTTCCTGTTGGTTTGTATCCATTGCTGGTGAGCTAGTGTGATCTTTTGGGGGTGAGAGAACTTTGCTTTGCCATGTTACCAAAATTATTTTTTGGTGCCTTCTCATTTGGGTAGACTATGTCAGAGGAAAGATCTGGGGCTTAAGGACTGCTGTTCAGATTCATTTGTCCCACAAGGTGCTCCCTTGATGTGGTGCTTTTCCCTTTCCCCTAGAGATGCGTGCTTTTCTCTTTCCCCTTTCTTCCTGAAAGCCAGACTGCAGTGATTGCTATTGCTCTTTTGGGTCTAATCACTCAGTGAAGCTACCCAGCTCTGGGCTGGTGCTTGGGAGTGTCTGCAAAAGAGTCTTGTGATGTGATGTGATGTGTCTTCAGGTTTCTCAGTCATGGCTACCAGCATGTGATCTGGCGGAAGTAGCAGAGCATGAAGTGGACTCTGTAAGTGTCCTTGGTTGTAGTTTTGTTTAGTGCACTGGTTTCCTTGAATGCTGATTGTGATAGCAGTGAAGTTGTCATGTGGATAGACTCAGGATCTCTGGTTAGCCAGGATGTTACAGGCCGTAGAATTAGCTATTATTTTCTCCTTTGCTGAAGTGGGTTATTGTTTTATATAAATAGCTCTAATGGTTTAAGTTGGTTGGTCACAAGCCAGGAGGTGGCACACTAAACAAAACTATACCTCATAGCACCACAAATGAGGGAACCTACTAAACTGTAGTTTCTTCATTGGTAAGATGATACCATTACTCATATGTAGAACTGTTGCGAGGACTAGATGATATATATGGAACACTCAGCACAGAGCTCAATGAGCATGAGGTCATGTTGTTTGTATGAGTAGTCGGGAAGTCGGGGTGTACACATTGAGTCCCTCAATTGTCCAGTGGTTCTGTGAGGGAATGGTGGTACTGGAATGGTAATGAAGATGCTTACTGTGCAAGAGCTATTCCGAATAATGGGAGAAAGAACCAAAAACTCACAATTCCCTTCTTCTTCTGGCTTTTGCACAGAAGGCAAAATTGGCTTAAAATGAGAATGAAAGGCACTGGTTTAGACTGTCCTTTTCCTGGTTACTACAAATGAGTGAGGCTAAACAGAATCTCTCAGATTCTTGGAACTGAAAGTCAAAAAGTATGGTGGGTTCTCTGAAGCTGGCTGCCTGTTTGGTAGGTCACCTTCTTGAAACATGGCACAATGTGTCTTGTTTTGTGTAGAATTTGTTTGGTGTTCAAGTGATTTCTTTTCGAGTGTGCTGTCTGAAGTTATGGGAGGGAAAATTTCATTTTGTAGATATTTAGTTAAATGTAGGTTTAAAGCTATCACAAAAAGAGCTCTGGATGGGGAGAGCCAACTCTCTGGGGTTGATATTGATTCCCTTACCACCTAGCTGTGTGATTTTAGTTAAGATCTGGAGAAGGAGAGGTTTGGACTCAGCATTTGGTAATTTCCATTTAGTTCTCCAATCACCTGCAATACAAGATCCTCCCTAAGCAATTCTTGCATCTTGAAGATGTAGAATGAAAGGGGATTCAGTTGGCAGGAGGAAGATGTTACCCAACACATTAGAGGTAGTCACTCATGTATTATGTTAATTATTTACTGTTTTTCCTGTTTACTAACAGATTTGCTTGACAAACATTATCCTTTCTGCTAGGTGCTAAAAAATATGATAATCACCAAGACAGACCCAACTCTAACTACATGGACATTATCTTGTTTTCACTGAGGCAGCCTAATAGGGACCTCCATTACACAATAGAGTATGCTTTGATACTTCACTAAATAGTGTAGACTCAGCTTGATTGCATTCATCTACTATTATATCCTTTGAAATTTATTTTATTCACATTTGTATGCCTAGGATCCAGCACAGTTCTAGCACATACAAGGTATACAATAAACATCTGAAAGAAACAGTCCCTGGTAATTTGAGAATGTGTAGACTAAATAATGTAATTTCTATTTTGGTACATTATGGAGGAAAGAGCATATATACAAATATATATACATAAATGGTAGGGAATTAACATGTCTTTAGCATTTACTATGTGACATCCATTATGTGGGTACTTTAAATACATTTGTTAGTAGGATCCTTTTTAATTGCTTGGTTTTTTTTTTAAGGTGAAAAAACTGAAATCCAGAAAGGATACGTAACTAGCCTATATCATTTAGCTAATATGTAGTAGAGAAATAATTTAAATCATGGCCTGTATGACTCTAAAATCTATAATCACCTTGTTCTATTTCTGTGTGTTTCTATGGTTGCAGGAATTACTATTGCAATCAGATGTAAAAGTCCTAACCAGTGCGATTATGTAACTGAAGGCTCCGTGGTAATTGGGAAGCCTCCAGATCCTGCCTGCCTAGAGTCAGACTTTCTCTAGCTTTACTGTAACCGACCACAGAGATTCCAAAGGCTACAGAACAGAATAGACCCCAAACTGAATATGGCATAAAATTACAAATTGGAGTTAAAATAAGTGCTGTTGTTGTTTTTAGCCACAGTGATAATAAAAATTTATACTGACATGATGGTTTATAGATTTCAAAGCTCTTGTTTATGTGTCAACATGCCTGGGAAACAGGCATGACAGGGACCAGCAAGGGTTACATTACTCACTCAAGCTCTCCCTGCTGGTTAGAGGCCTGAGTCTGTTCTTTTTGCTCATATGTAGAATAATGAGACACTCTCAGATTAGCTCAACCATGTGTATACCAACTCTAAGCTAATGCAGCAGACACATGGATTTATAGTGAGGCTTAAAATAGTAACAGTGTAATTTCATATCATCTCACAATTTATTTTCCCTGTTGGAAAGGAAAGATGCCCTTTCTTCTTTCTTTCTTTGTGCTTTGTAAGAAAACCTAGTTGTGGGTTGCAGTAACGGGTGGAGAAGAGGGTCCTTTCAGTTTGTTCAATTTTCAGACAATCACAAAGGAAGGAACATTTTAAAGTTATTTGGAAATGGTAATAAGTGAGACTGTGAGACAGGCAATTCTCAGGAGAACGAAGCAATTATGATACTTTAACATTCTTTGAAAAAATCTCCCCACACAGGAGGATCTTTGTAGGCCTTCCAATCAACATCTCCCACCTAAAGTTGCAGCCAGCGAAGGTGCTGGAAGGCACATCTTACTTTTCTTACCCGAGGGAGCTAAGACACAGTTTACCTGTGAGTTGGTCATTAGCCAAGAATTACACACTATTGCTTCTATGGGTTTCAGTGGTGGGGGTTACTTTTCTGTCTCCTTTCCTCCTCTGAGTTATGTTTTGGGCTCAGCACACTTCCTTTCCTCTGGAGGCAGGTGGCTTGGTTCAAAGAAGTACACAGTGGATTTAGGAAATGCAACGCTGGAAGTCTGATGCCAGCTCCATTATTTACTTGTGCACTCTTGGGAGAGTCACATACCATCGCCAGCCTCACTTCATCTGTGAAATGGAAATAAGGTCTGTCTCACCGGGTTGCTGAGTAAAGGAAATGTGATGCTCTATATGAAAGTGCTTTGCCCCCAGAATAGATCTTTACTGTCTTAATTATTGTGTCTTTCTCACATTTATGGCTCTTTTTTTTTTTTTAAATGGATTCTTCATTTCCAACAAAGTGCTCCTTCCTAAAACTCATTTCAACTTGCTCTTTGTCATTCTTTCTTGTAAGGCCTTGGCTAGTTTTGGGACAGTGTCCTTCTGAAGTTGCCTTTGAGTTGAGGAGCGATCCTCTCTCATCAGAGGCCCTGGGCTACTTGGTCCACTAGGATGCTGAGCTGAGCTGCTGGCACTTGCTGATCCTAAGGGAGGCCTCCTGTTGTGAACACAATTGCAGCATGATGGGAACTGACCCCCTAGTACTAATGAACTTCTTGAGTAGGAAGCTCTGGGGCTCCCACTCCCTTTCCATGAACTTCCTTCTCCAGCAACTTCAGGCAAAGTAACATCCCTCCTCCAGATGTTTAGAAACTTCATACCTTGTGCCCACTGACCTTGACTAAACATCAGCAACTCAAGTTACTCCCTCCTTTGACACCCCTGTGGTTCCCTATTTCTATGACGTTAACTCCGAACACCCTTGTTTCCTGGTCCTGAGCACATCATAGCAGTCTTCTTCCTGTGCCATGAATGTGACATGCACACTTCTGCCTCCATACTCTTGCCAATTTTCATCCTTTCTCAAGTGGCTGTCCTCATTTCATTCAGGGCTGCCCAATCTTCTAGCCTTTCTCAGGTTCTACTTCCCCCATGAAAGCCCCTTGATGCTACCCCACCTCTTCCTTCTGCCTTGAACTTCAACACCTCTGAGAAGTCTGTTGTACCACAGGGTTTAGCACCAAGTTATACACTGGCTTGAGGTCATTTTTTGAAATGTCAGTTTTAGATCCTTAACTGAGTTGAGAGCTTTTAAACTCAACCATGTGAGAAATGGTTAATTGAACAATTACTATTCACTTTATTGGTTATCAAAGATAAATGTATGAGCCGTGGCTGATATTCTTGAGTGGCTCATATCTAGTAGTAGAGACAGACCAGTAATCTAAAAACTAAAATGCACTGTTATAAGTGCTGTAAAATAGAAATATGTACAAAGACTTATGGGAGAAGTGGGAATGAGTATGGGGCTGGGAGTGACTATGGAGGAGGCATCTATTATTGAATACCTTCATGTTCCAATCCCCGAGCTAGGAATTGGTATGCATCATCTTATTTAATACTTAAAACCATCTTGTAAGAAGATGTGAAGCAGTGTCCCCATTTTCCAAATGAGATCAAGAAAGAAGTGATTTGCCAAGCTTAGAGAGCTTGGTGGGGCCCACAGGTCTGCTGGTTGTAAAACCTATAGCATTTGGATTTCCATTATCCTGCCTCTGAAGAGGGTTGTTTGGTAATTGCTAGCAGGTGCTACTCAGCCATTGACCTCTCAGGTCCTTGCCTTCCTGTAGGAGATTTTGGTCCATTTGCTCCTTTTCTTTCACATGAACTTCAGGTTTGCTGGAGTTAGACAACAAGCAATAGTAAATAAAAAATCCTTTCTTTTTTTGTGCTGTAAAGAGATCTTTCATTATTAATTTGCTCTTAAAACATGAATTTGGAGGAATGAGTTTTAATTTTTTTACTATTATTTGCTTGGTAGCCAGACACAATCATGAGAAGTCCAACACACATTAAGATAGTCCATCAAACCTGGTTTTAAAGCAATTTGTTCTCTTGGTGGCTTTGTTATAAAACCTCTTTGTTATTCAAGCAGACATATCTATCCCAACAAACAATAGATTCAAATATGATTTTGACAGTAAGGGAGGAAAGAAGGAACAAAGCAAAAAAAAAAAAAAGGAAGAAGAGTGGAAGGAAGAGTGGACTAAGAAGGTGGATCACTGAAAGGCATTCTGGGAGTGATAGTCTACCAGTAGCTCTGGGTCCCCTTCCCTTGGACACATTGAAGATT
This sequence comes from Mandrillus leucophaeus, assembly GCF_000951045.1. Lineage (NCBI taxonomy): Eukaryota > Metazoa > Chordata > Mammalia > Primates > Cercopithecidae > Mandrillus > Mandrillus leucophaeus. Next base: position 3,086,562 of record NW_012102710.1, on the reverse strand, counting down.
CTGTGTTCAGTCACCTCAGGTCAGAGGAGTGCCTCTCATTACAGGGCTCCTCTGTCGCTGTACTGCAGCGTTCAGTATTTTGTCTTCTCTTTTCGTCTGACACTTAAAGTGTCCAATGCCTTATTGACTTAATAATCCTGCTGGTGGGAATGAGATATCTTTCACTTGGTTGATGGGTCTTTCCATCTAAAACATTTCCACCTTTCCAACTTAATTTTTCAAAGCACCTCCTCCCAACCCTACATCACTCTATATTCCAGTCAAACTGGGATTTGCTGCCCCTCAACACTCCCTTGGTTTCTGTCAATTCTTCCCTTTCCATTTTTACTTTGTTCTTCAAAACCCAATTCATCAAAGGCTTCCCTATGTCATCAATCAAAATCTATCTCTTCCCCTGTTATTAACATTTACAGGTGGAAGATACTCACACCAGATCCAAATCCAACTTCAGTCACTCACCAACTGTGTGATCTTGGGTAAGTTAAATAACTCATTTGAAACTCAGCTTCCTCTCTTATTGGATGAGGAACATAAGTCTCCCCCTTGCCTTTGGGACTTGGTACATGTTATTTTCTCTGCCAAAAGCAATCTCCTCCTCTGATTTATTTGGCTGATCCATTCTTCAGGACTCAGCTCAGAAGTCACTTCTTCCTGGAAGCCTTCTTTGATTTCCCAAATCAGATTAGATGTCCTGGCTATTCTCTCATACTTTCTCTGTCACTTCTTCCTGTTACATTGTAATTACATGTTTGTGTCACTCTCAATACCATATCACCAGGCTTAGACCATAGATTACATGAAGAGTAAATATCACCAAAAGATGCTTTACTAATCACATGGGTAAAGCACCAGGCACATAGTAGCTGCTCAATAAGTCATTCCCTATCCTTTAGTATACATTGCACTGAAGTTAGTGTTATTTGTTTATACTTGTATATTTGTTATCTCCACTTGACTTTGTGTATTGGAAGACATAGACCCACTCAATTTTATGCATCTTAAGACTTAGATGCACAACGTGATTATCTTTGTGTCCCTCACAAGATCTAATGCATACAAAAGGACAAATGTTGGATTGAATAATGATGCACATAAATTAAAATTCTTTAAATTCAAGCCATCACATGAGGAAAACATTTTGCCAGCCTTCACTGGTGTTATGATAGAGAATCCAGTTTACTTTAAATAAGTTTTCTCTTTTTGATAAAAGGTGCTCAGTAAATGATTATGGAACACACAGATGATGAACATATTGGATTTTTCCTGTTTGTGCATGTACTGGATTCTAAATTGGTCAGATGAGGATGGAGTAATCCCCATTCTTCATCTTGCCTCTCATTGTGCCTCGCACCTGGGCTGGTGCTCAGAAAAGCTTGCTGAATTGAACTGGGGAAGGAGCTATTGTGATTCTTCTTTTTCCTTGCTTTTTGGGATCTTCTTAGAGAACTGCCCAAAAGGTTGCTTTGCTATGCAGAGGCAGATAGTATGTGAGTATGTGAAAAGAGAGAAACAGAGAGGAGAGGTATGGATAAATTGTTAAAAGGAAAAAAAAGTCATGTCAAGTCAGGGATGAAAAATCACTTTCTCTCATCTCTTTTTCTTGCTGCTTATTAAAGGGTTGTCCAGGAAAGATCAAGTAAGAGACTGAGGTTTCTTCCATCAGAGATGAGTGACCAAAATGTCAGCTGGGGATAGAAGATCAAGGCAACATGAAGGCGGCAGCGATGGGGCACAGGTGGGTGGTGGTGTCTTCCTCAATCTGCTCCCAGCCCTGCCAGGCAGGCCTTGGCTTGTCTAGAAGTTCCATCGCCAAGGGCTTCCTCCTCATTCTCTCAGCTCAGCTGAACTGCTGGGGCTGTTGAGAGACAGAAGTGTGAAGAGGGTAGGCATGAGGGCAGGTGCGGAGAGCAGGCGCTGCAGCAGTGATGCAAAATAATCATTTGTTTCGTATCTGGGTTTACAAGTATAATGAGGCTTTGTCTGTTGACTGTCTGTCTACCATCCATCAACCCTGTTCTGCTGGAGGCAACGCCCAGCTCCTGATGGGCCTCCAAAATATTGGTTTGTTCTCTTCTCCTGCCTAGTAGTGCTAGTAAATAAAGGAAATGGAGCTACAGATGGAAGTTGTTTGCTGCAGTATTATGTCTGGGGGCGGGCAAGGCTACGGCTGCAGTCCCTGCCAGGAAACACACCAGCTGGTGATGTTTTTACGTCTGCTCTCCCCAGCTCCAACTCCAATGGGGAGCAAGTGGGAGGATTGATGTGCTAAGCCTGCCTTTCTTTTCCCTCCAGCTTCCATTTTGGGTTTATGCACTCTTGGCATGAGGGCTGCCCAGCTGTAGGCCCTGCTTCTCACACATCCTGGCAGTGAAGCTGTGATGATTGCCCGTTTGAGATGAAGGAAATAGGTGGATGGCTTCCTGCACCTGCTCTGGCTTGTATTAGGGATTTCCCCCTCTCACCCATTATGCTGAGATGACTTTTTACAAATGGACTATTTCTAGCTGATTTTAGTGATATAGTTGGATTGAATTCTCTGCTGAGAAGGAAAGCCTCATGGATACCATTAGTGCTGCATCTTGAGAGGAGACAGCCTGGATCCCATGTTCAAAGCTGGCCACCCATCACCTCTGTCACACTGGGTTCCTCAACGCTAAAGGCAGTGCAAAGTATTTGGACCACATGATTCTGGATTCATTGACTTTTCAGACTTACTTATTTAACCTTCGTTATACTCTCAGTGTCTTCATTTCTGAAATGGAGAATGAATGAATAAATGGATAGATAAATACATGTATGTATGTATGTATGTATCTATCTAGTGTCTATCATGTTTGTATGTATGTATGTATGTATCTATCTATCTGTCATTCATCTGTTTCTCTCTCTCTATTTCTGAGTTTTAATTCTAATTCCTACATGCTCTTTTGGCTCTACAAGTTGTGCTGATTTGTGTAGGAATCTCATGGGTTTTCAAAATCCTATTTTACAGTGAGATGTTTATAACTTGGGATTACCAGTACTTCACTTTCTCAAATCATTTACATTTGCTTGTGTGTGTGAATATTTGCATGTGTTCATGTGATGGTCTTTAATACCCTATCTTGAGAGTTATATGGCATCATGAAGGCATTCTAAGGTCAAAATGTCCAGGTTAGATCTTAGCACTGCTATTCACTAGTGATTTCACCTTGGGCAAGTGGCTTAATGTCTCTGCATTTCGATGTTTTCTTTTATAAAATGTAGATAATAATGATAATGCCTCTTAGTGTTGTATGATTGAATGAGTTTATATAATTACTTAGACAATGCCTGGCATATGGTATGCTATATAAAGGTTTGCTGTTATTCTGGGGGATGGTCAAGGTACATGGTATTAGAGTTTCTTACTCTCAGCAAGTTGTTTACTGGTATATAAACATCTTTATCTTGGGCACAAGACTACAATTTTGCGTTCAGAAAGTATTCCATGTAAAGGCTCTCTCACTCCTTAATTTTCTTTCTGTCCTCCATCTTTCCTTGTCTTCCTCCAGAAACTCTTCCTTAAGTATCCCTCCTACTTATGTCCTACCACCCTCTGACATAAAAACACAATTCCTGCTCATGTCCCTTCTTTGTCATATAGATATAGATATATGCATACACACTCACTTATATGTGTATGTAGTATAAGAAATAATTCCGATGTCATTAGGAACTGAGGCTTTTACTCATTAGAGAGGAAAGATATAAGTAAAATAAACTCCTGATACATTTTCTTTCAGTAACAAAAAATAAGTTAGTTGTGTCCACTGAAAAAGTCTAGACAGAATGATCAACCCAGTAACAAGGAGGACTCTTAACATCCAAATTGTGGTCTCCAAATGTAATTTCTTACTAAGGAGCTTGGGTTTCTTTGAGAAATGGATGATTATAAGTGTGGGACAAAAACCACATAAGATGAGTTATGTGTCTCATTGCATCTCATTAGAGCATCTCATTGCATCAGAAAGCAAGGAAGCTATCAAAGGCCCTTGGAGCCATGTAAAATTAACTTAGGAACAATATGAAATTGCTTCCAAAGGCTAAATATGGGAAGTTTAGCATCAAAAGAAATAATATGTGCAATATATTGAAATACATCAAATATGTTAAAAACCCTTGAGTCCGTAATGATATTTTAAACAAACAGCAAGGTCACTGGTTACTTTTGGATGTTTCGAGAGACCCTATTAATTATTGTTATTATCATTAATTTTATTTTTCCATAAGTTATTAGAGTACAGGTGGTATTTGGTTCTTTGATGGTGATTTTTGAGATTTTGTTGCACCCATCACCCGAGCAGTATACAGTGCACCATATTTTTAGTCTTTTATCCATTGCCCCCTTTCCACTCTTCCCCACAAGTCCCCAAAGTCCATTGTATCATTCTTATGCCTTTGCATCCACATAGCTTAGCTCCCACATATCACTGAGAACATATGATGTTTGGTTTTCAATTCCTGAGTTACTTCACTTAGAATAATAGTCTCCAATCTCATCCACATCACTGCAGATGTTAATTCATTCATTTTTATGGCTGCTTAGTATTCCAGTGTATGCATGTGTCTATCTAGTATCTCTCGGTCTATGCAGATAGTTTCTTTATCCACTAGTTGATTGATGGACATTTGGGTTGGTTCCATGATTTTGCAATTGTGAATTGTGCTGCTATAAACATGCGTGTGCAAGTATCTTTTTCAAATAATGACTTATTTTCCTCTGGGTAGATACCCAGTAATGGGATTGCTGGGTCAAATAGTAGTTCTACTTTTAGTTCTTTAAGGAATCTCCACACTGTTTTCCATAGTGGCTGTACTAGTTTACATTCCCACCAGTAGTGTAGAAGTGTTCCCTGTTCACTCTATCCTGGCCAACATCTACTTTTTTTTTTTTTTTGATTTATTGAGTATGGCCATTGTTGTAGGAGTAAGGTGGGATTACATTGTGGTTTTGATTTGCATTTCCCTGATCATTAGTGATGTCAAGCATTTTTTCATAAGTTTATTGGCCATGTGTACATCTTCTTTTGAGAATTGTTTATTCATGTCCTTAGGCCGCTTTTAATGGGATTGTTTTTTTTCTTACTAATTTGTTTGAGTTTGTTGTAGATTCTAGATATTAGTCCTTTGTCAGATGTATAGATTGTGAAGATTTTCTCCCACTCTGTGGGTTGTCTATTTACTCTGCTGACTATTCCTTTTGCCATGAAAAAGCTATTTTGTTTAATTAGGTCCCAGTTATTTTATCTTTGTTTTTATTGTGTTTGCTTTTGGGTTCTTGGTCATGAAATCCTTGCCTAAGCCAATGTCTAGAAGGGTTTTTCCAATGTTATCCTCTAGAATTTTTATAGTTTCAGGACTTAGGTTTAATTCTTTTATCCATCTTGAGTTGATTTCTGTGTAAGATGAGAGATGAGGATCCAATTTCATTCTCTTACACATAGCTAGCCAATTATCCCAGCACCATTTGTTGAAAAGGTTTCCCACTTTTTGTTTTTGTTTGCTTTGTTGAAAATCAATTGGCTCTAAGTATTTGGGTTTATTTCTGGGTTCTCTATTATGTTCCATTGGTTTATGTGCCTATTTTTATACCAGTACCATACTGTTTTGGTGACTATGCCCTTATGGTATAGTTTGCAATCAGGTAGTATGATGCCTCCGTATTTGTTCATTTTGCTTAGTCTTTCTTTGACTATGCGGGCTTTTTTGGTCCCATAAGAATTTTAGAATTTTTTTTCTAACTCTGTGAAGAATGATGGTGGTATGCTGGTGGGAGTTGCATTGAATTTGTAGATTGCTTTTGGCAGTATGGTCATTTTCACAACATTGATTCTACCCATCCATGAGCATGGGATGCATTTCTGTTTGTTTGTGTCACCTGTGATTTCTTTCAACAGTGTTTTGTAGTTTTCCTTGTAGAGGTCTTTCATCTTGTTGGTTAGATATATTACTATGTGCTTTATTTTTATTTTTTTGCAGCTATTATAAAAGAGGTTGAGTTCTTGATTTGATTCTCTGCTTGGTTGTTGTTGGTGTATAGAAGAGCTACTCATTTGTGTATATTGATCTTGTATCCAGAAACTTTGCTGAATTCTTTTATCAGTTCCAGGAGCTTTCTGGAGGAGTCCTTAGGGTTTTCAAAGTAAATGATCATATCATCAGCAAACAGGGACAGTTTCACTTACTCTTTACCGATTTGGATGCCCTTTCTTTCTTTCTCTTGTCTGATTGCTCTGGCTAGAACTTCCAGTACTATGTTGAAGAGGGGTGGTGAGAGTGGGCATCCTTGTCTTGTTCCAGTTCTCAGAGGGAATGTTTCAACTTTTTCCAATTCAGTATTATGTTGGCTGTGGAGTTGTCATAGATGGCTTTTATTATCTTGCAGTATGTCCCTTGTATGCCAATTTTGCTGAGAGTTTTAATCATAAAGGAATGCTAGATTTTGTTGAATGCTTTATCTGCATCTATTGAGATGATCATGTGATTTAAAAAATTTTTTTTTTAAATTATTATACTTTAAGTTCTAGGGTACATGTGCATAACGGGCAGGTTTGTTACATATGTATACTTGTGCCATGTTGGCGTGCTGCACCCATCAATTCATCAGCACCCATCAACTCGTCATTTACATCAGGTATAACTCCCAGTGCAATCCCTCCCCCTTCCCCCCTCCCCACGATGGGCCCCAGTGTATGATGTTCCCCTTCCCGAATCCAAGTGATCTCATTGTTCAGTTCCCACCTATGAGTGAGAACATGCGGTGTTTGGTTTTCTGTTCTTGCGATAGTTTGCTGAGAATGATGGTTTCCAGCTACATCCATGTCCCTACAAAAGACACAAACTCATCCTTTTTTACGGCTGCATAGTATTCCGTGGTGTATATGTGCCACATTTTCTTAATCCAGTCTGTCACTGATGGACATTTGGGTTGATTCCAAGTCTTTGCTGTTGTGAATAGTGCCGCAATAAACATATGTGTGCATGTGTCTTTATAGTAGCATGATTTATAATCCTTTGGGTATATACCCAGTAATGGGATGGCAATCATGTGATTTTTATTGTTAATTCTGTTTTTGTGGTGTATTACATTTCTTGACTTGTGTATTTTAAACCATCCCTACATCCCTGGTATGAAACCTACTTGATCATGGTAGATTATCTTTTTGATATGTTGTTGGATTTGGTTAGCTAGTATTTTGTTAAGGATCTTACCATCTATGTTCATCAAGGATATTGGTCTGTAGTTTTCTTTTTCTGGTGGTGTCCTTTCCTTGTTGAGGTATTAGGGTGATGCTTGCTTCATAGAATGAGTTAGTGGGGGTTCTTTCTTTCTCTAACTTGTGGAATAGTGTCAAAAGGATTGGTAGCAATTCTTTTGAATGTCTGGTAGAATTCTGCTGTGAATCTGTCTGGTCCTGGACTTTTTTGTTGTTGGTGATTTTTAAATTATCATTTCAATCTTGCTGCTCATTATTGGTCTGTTCAGGGTATCAGATTCTTCCTGATTTAAACTAGGAGGGTTGTATTTTTCTAGGAATTTATCCATTTCTTCTAGGTTTTCTAGTTTATGTACATGAAGGGGTTCATAGTAGCCTTGAATAATGTTTTGTATTTCAGTAGTGTCAGTTGTAATATCTCCTGTTTCACTTCTTAGTGAGGTTATTTGGATTTTCTCTCTTCTTTTCTTGATTAATCTTGCTAATGGTCTATCAATTTTATTTATCTTTTCAAAGAACCAGCTTTTCTTTCATTTATCTTTTGTAATTTTTTTTTGTTTGTTTCAATTTCATTTAGTTCTGCTCTGATCTTGGTTATTTCCTCTCCTCTGCTGGGTTTGGGTTTGGTTTGTTCTTGTTTCTCTAGTTCGTTGAAGTGTGACCTTTGATTGTCTGTTTGTGCTCTTTCAGACTTTTTGATGTAGGTGTTTAGGGCTATAAACTTTCCTCTTAGCACCACTTTTGCTATATCCCAGAAGTTTTGATAGGTTGTGTCATTATTGTCATTCATCTTGAAGAATTTTTAAATTTCCATCTTGATTTAGTTTTTGATCCAATGCTCATTCAAGAGCAGGTTATTTAATTTCCATGTATATGCATGGCTTTGAAGGTTCCTTTTGGAGTTGATTTCCAGTTTTATTCCACTGTGGTCTGAGACAATGCTTGATATAATTTCAATTTTCTTAAATTTATTGAGGCTCATTTTATGGCCTACCATATGGTCTATCTTGGAGAAAGTTTCATGTGCTGTTGGATAGAATCTGTATTCTGTGGTTGTTGGATGAAATGTTCTGTACATATCTGTTAAGTCAATTTATTCCAAGGTATAGTTTAAATCCATCATTTATTTGTTGACTTCCTCTCTTGATGACCTGTTTAGTGCTGTCAGTGGAGTATTGAAGTCCTCCACTATTATTGTGTTGCTGTCTATTTCATTTCTTAGGTCTATTAGTAATTGTTTTATAAATTTAGGAGCTTCAATGTTAGGTGCACATATGTTTAGGATTGTGATATTTTCCTGTTGGACAGGGACTTTTACCATGATCTAATGTCTCTGTCTCTTTTAACCACTGTTGCTTTTCTTTTTGAGACAGAGTCTCGCTTGGCTCATGGCAACCTCGCCTCCTGGGTTCACGCCATTCTCCCGCCTCAGCCTCCTGAGTAGCTGGGACTACAGGCGCCTGCCACCATGCCCAGCTAATTTTGTTTTTGTATTTTTAATAGAGATGGGGTTTCACCATGTTAGCCAGGATGACCTCGATCTCCTGACCTCGTGATCCACCCACTTCGGCCTCCCGAAGTGCTGGAATTACAGGCATGAGCCACGGCGCCCAGCTAACCACTGTTGCTTTAAAGTTTGTTTTGTCTGATATAAGATTAGTTACTCCTGCTTGCTTTTGGTGTCCATTTGCATGCTTGCTCACTTTTGGTGTCCATTTGCATGAAAAGCCTTTTCCCACCCCTTTACATTAAGTTTATGTGAGTGTTTATGTGTTAGGTAAGTCCCCTGAAGGCAGCAGATAATTGATTGGTGAGTTCTTATCCATACTGCAGTTCTGCAGTATCTTTTAAGTGGAGCATTCAGGCCATTTACATTCAATGTTAGTATTGAAATATGAGGTACCGTTGCATTCATTGTGCTCTTTGTTGACTGTGTACTTTGGTTTTTTGTTTTTGTTTTTTGCTTTTGCTTATTAGTTTGTATTTTTGTTTTACAGGCCTTGTGTGAGTTATGCTTTAAAGAGGTTCAGTTTCTTTAAACAATTCTGTTTCCAGGATTCATTTCAAGATTTGGAGCTCCTTTTAGCAGTTCTTGTAGTGGTGGCTTGGTAATGGCAAATTCTCTGAGCATTTGTTTGTCTGAAAATGATTGTATCTTTCCTTCATATATGATGCTTAGTTTTGCTGGATACAAAATTCTTGGCTAATGATTGTTTTGTTTGAGGAACCTAAAGATAGGACCCCAATCCCTTCTAGGTTGTAGGGTTTCTGTTGAGAAATCTTCTGTTAATCTGATAGGTTTTCCTTTACAGGTTACCAGGTGCTTCTGTCTCACATCTCTTAAGATTCTTTCCTTCATCTTAACTTTGGATAACCTGATGACAATGTGCCTTGGAGAAGATCTTTTTGTGATGAATTTCTCAATTGTTCTTTGTGCTTCTTGTATTTGGATGTCTAGGTCTGTATCTAGGTTGGGGAAGTTTTCCTCAATTATTCCCCCAAATATATTTTCCAAGCTTTTAGAATTGTCTTCTTCTTCAGTAACACCAATTATTCTTAGGTTTGGTAGTTTAACATAATCCTAGACTTCTTGGAGGCTTTGTTCGTATTTTCTTATTCTTTTTTCTTTGTCTTTGTTGGATTGGGTTAATTCAAAGACCTCGTCTTTGAGCTCTGAATTTCTTTCTTCTATTTGTTCAGTTCTATTGCTGAGACTTTCCAGAGCATTTCACATTTCTAAAAGTGTGTCCAAAGTTTCCTGAATTTTTAATTTTTATTTATTTTATTTTTATTTTTTTGAGACAGAGTCTCACTCTGTCGCCCAGGCAGGAGCACAGTGGTGTGATCTCAGCTCACTGCAAGCTCCGCCTCCTTGGTTGACACCATTCTTCTGCCTCAGCCTTCCGAGTCACTGGGACTATAGGCACCCACCACCATGCCCGGCTAATTTTTTTTTTTTTTGTATTTTTAGTAGACATGGGGTTTCACCGTGTTAACCAGGATAGTCTCGATCTCCTGACCTTGTGATCTGCCTGCCTCGGTCTCCCAAAGTGCTGGGACTACAGGTGTGAGCCACCATGCCCAGCCTTTTTAATTTTTTTAAAGCTATCTATTTCATTGACTATTTCTCCCTTCAATTTTTGTATCGTTTTTTTGGATTTCCTTGCATTGGGCTTTGCCTTTCTCTGGTCCCTCCATGATTAGCTTAATAACTAACCTCCTGAATTCTTTTTTAGGTAAATCAGGGATTTCTTCTTGGTTTAGATCCATTGCTGGTGAAGTAGTGTGACTTTTTGGGGTGTTGAAAGGCCTTGTTATATTATTTTACCAGGGTTGGTAATGTAACAGGTAATACTACAGGGTTGGTACAGTGTTCAATGAATTACATAAAATATTTAACACTGTATTAGATAATAGGCTTTCTGTTGTTGATGATTTTGCTCAACTATAGCCTAATGTAAGTGTTCTAAGCACTTTTAAAGTAGACTAGGCTCAGCTATGATGTCTCTAGTTTAGGTGTATTAAATGCAGTTTTGACTTAGGATATTTTCAACCTGCAATCAGTTTATGACATAACCCCATAATAAGCTGGGGAGCATCTGTATAACCATTAGGTGGAATGTTAATGGGGGACATCATGAAAGATACAACTGACAACACTGATTAATCTTAACATCATGCAAATAGAAGCAATCAGACATTAGGTGCCTCCTGGTAGAACCTCACTTTATCATAAAAATTGACAGAAATTGAACTTCAATGTGATCAAACCTCTAAATATACCTAACAGCTTCTATGAAATACAGGAGATAAAGGAACATACTAAACAAGACCTCAGACATGCATTTGGAAAAATCTAGACTATGAGAAACTCTGTTGAAATAATTACAGATTATTCCAATAAATAACTTGTATGGGAAAACAAAAGAGATTGAAAAAGCCTAAAGATAAAGAAAAAAAAAATAAAAGACAGATTAACCACTGTAATAAGGAAGAGGAGGAGCTTTGAACAGATTGAATACTTGATAATACATTAGGGTTAGTGAATTGGTCTGTTCTCACACTGCTAATAAAGACATACCCAAGACTGGGCAATTTATAAGGAAAGAGATTTCATTGACTCACAGTTCCAAGTGGCTGGGGAGGCCTCCAAATCATGGCTGAAGGTGAATGAGGAGCAAAGTTATGTCTTACATGGCAGCAGTCAAAAGAGTTTGTGCAGAGGAACTCTCCTTTATAAAACCATCAGATTTTGTGAAACTTATTCACTATCATGAGAGCAGCATGGGAAAAACCTGTCCCCATGATTCAGTTACTTCCCACTGGGTCCCTCCCATAACATGTGGAAATTACAGGTGAGATTTGAGTGGGGAACGCAACCAAATGATATCCTTTTGCCCCAGGCCCTCCCAAATCTCATGTCTTCATATTTCAAAACCAATCATGCCTTTCCAACAGTCCCCCAAAGACTTAACTCATTTCAGCAGTAACTTAAAGTCCACAGTCCAAAGTCTCATCTGAGACTAGGCAAGGCAAGTAAGTATCTTCTGCCTATGAGCCTGTAAAATCAAAAGCAAGTATTAGTTACTCCCCAGAAACAATGGGGGTAAGGCACTGGGTAATCCATTCCAAATGGGAGAAATTGGCCAAAGCAAAGGGCTACAGGCCCTATGCAAGTCTGAAATCCAATAGGGCAGTCATTAAGCCTTCAAGTTTCAAAGTGATCTCCTTTGACTCCACGTCTCACATGCAAGTCACATTGGTGCAAGAGGCAGGCTCCCATAGCCTTGGCCAGCTCTGTCCCTGTGGCTTTGCAGGGTATAGCCTCCCTTCCTGGCTGCTTTCATGGGCTGGCATTGAGTATCTCTGGGTTTTCCAGGTATACCGTGCAAGCTGTTGGTGAATCTACTATTCTGGGGTCTGGAGGATAGTGGCCCTCTTCTCACAGCTCTGCTAGGCACTTCCCCAGTGGGGACTCTGTGTAGGGGCTCCAACCCCACATTTCCCTTCCTCACTGCCCTGGTAGAGGCTCTCTATGAGATCCCTGTCCTTGCAGCAAACTTCTGCCTGGACATCCAGGCATATCCATACATCCTCTAAAATCTAAGTGGAGGGTCCCAAACCTCCATTCTTGACTCCTGTGTATCCACAAACCTAACACCCACTAAGGCTTGGGACTTGTACCTGCTGAAGCCATGGACTGAACTATACTTGGCCCCTTTTAGCCACAACTGGAGCTGAAACGGCTGGGATGCAGGGCACTATGTTTGGAGGCTGCATAAAGCAGGAAAGCCCTGAGTCTGGCCCATAAAACCATTTTACTTTCCTAGGCCTCTAGGCCTCTGATGGGAGGGGCTGCCATGAAGCTCTCTGACATGCCCTGGGGACATTTTCCCTATTGTCTTGCTGATTAGCATTTGGCTCCTCTTTACTTATGCAAATTTCTGCAGCCTGCTTGAATTTCTTCTCAGATAATGGGTGTTTTCTTTCCTATTGCATCATCAGGCTGCAAATTTTTCAAACTTTTATGCTCTGTCACCTCTTGAATGCTTTGCCATTTAGAAATTTCTTCCACCAGATACCCCAGATCATCTCTCTCAAGTTCAAAGTTCCACAGATCTCTATGGCAGGGGCAAAATGCTGCCAGTCTCTTTGCATAGCAAGAGTGAACTTTATTCTAGTTCCCAACAAATTCCTTATCTCCATCTGAAATCAGTTCAGCCTGAATTTTATTATCAATTTCACTATCAGTATTTTGGTCAAATTCATTCAACAAGTTTCTAGAAATTTTCAAACTTTCCCACATCTTCTTGTCTTCTGAGCCCTCCAAGTCTCTAAGAAGCTCCAAATTTTCCCACATTTTACTATTTTCTTCTAAGTCTTCCAGACTGTTCCAACCTCTGACTGTTACCCAGTTCCAAAGTCACTTCCACATTTTGAGGTATCTTTACAGCAGCATCCCACTCTCGGTACCAATTTACTGTATTAGTATGTTCTCTGGCTGCTAATAATGGCATACTCAAGACTGGGTAATTTAGAAAAGAAAGAGGTTTAACTGGCTCACAGTTCCCCATGGCTGGGGAGGCCTCACAATCATGGCTGAAGTTGCATGAGGAGCAAAGTCACGTCTTACATGGCAGCAAACAAGACAGTATGTGCAGGGGAACTCCATTTTCTCAAACCATCAGATCTCACGAAGCTTATTCATTATCATGAGAACAGCATGGGAAAAACTCACCCTTTTGATTCAATAACCTCTCCCTGGGTCCTTCCCACGACAAGTAGGAATTATGGGAGCTACAATTCAAGATGAGATTTGAGTGGAGACACAACCAAACCATGTCAGTTAGTATTTTTTTTTTTGACATAATGATATTATGAATACACTTTTAAAAAGTATGTATCTTTGAGAGAGAAATACTGAAATAATAAATGAAATAATATATCTAGAATGTGTCTCAAAGTAATCTGGAATGGAGAAATGGGGGCATATGAATGAAACAAGAGTCATCATGAATTAATAATTGTTCAAAGTTGAAAATGGATACATAGGATTTTATTATATTATTCCCTCTGCTCTTATATATATCTGTAATTTCCCTAATAAAAATTTTAAAACCAAACAGAAGAACAGTAGTGGCCATACTGTCTTTCCATGGAATTTCTCCACATCCTGCTTTCCAAGCTTCTCCTTGAACCCTCATGCTCCTGAGTGCCAATCTTGCCTCCATTTGCTAGTCATGTCCTCTTCCTCCAGGTTCTGCTGCTGTCTGGTTTTATTTTCTGTTTTGCCCTTGAATGCTGTCCCTGTTTTGTTTTTTTTTTTCTCCCCAAGAGTCCAGCTTCCAGCTTTATTCCAGGTCTTGCCCTGCCCTCAAATACACTAACACAAATATCAACCTCATGCTTTCAGAGCCTATGTTCTTTGCCCCAGATGCTCACTCAACTGGGTTTGAAAATTGTTCATTTTCTTTCCTTTCCTTCCATGTAGCCAGTAGAATATGTCTTGGAGGTATGACTTATTTGGGAAGGCAAATAATTTTAAGAAAAGTACAGAATATAAGGTACTAGGGAAGGCACATATGGTGGGGTAAATTTAAAGTCCCCATCCTACCCCATTCCCAAGTCTCTGCCATGCCTTCTATCAAAAGTGAAATACAAAAATTGGAAAAGAGGCATTGTGGCATGGTGCCATCTTTTCCAGAGGGATTGGCAAGAACTATCCTCAGTTAATATGGGAGGTTTTAAAAAGAGTATCAGCCCAGGGAAAGATGAATAAATTATTTGCATGATAGGGTGACTGTATTAGTCCATTTTCATGCTGCTGATAAAGATATACCCAAGACTGGGAAGAAAATGAGGTTTAATTGAACTTACAGTTCCACAGGGCTGGGGAGGCCTCAGAATCATGGCAGGCAGTGAAAGGTACTTCTTACATGCAAGGGAAAATGAGGAAGAAGCAAGGGCAGAAACCCCTGATAACCCCGTCAGGTCTCATGAGACTTAGTCACTATCACGAGAATAGCACGGGAAAGACTGGCCATCATGATTCAATTACCTCACCCTGGGTGCCTCCCACAACATGTGGGAATTCTGGGAGATAAAATTCAAGTTGAGATTTGGTGGGGGTGCACAACCAAACCATACCATTTTGTCCCTTGCCACCCACAAATCTCATGTCCTCACATATCAAAACCAATCATGCCTTCCCAACAGTTCCCCATAGTCTTAATTCATTTCAGCATTAACTCAAAAGTCTACAGTGCAAAGTCTTATCTGAGACAAGGCAAGTGCCTTCTGCCTAGGAGCCTGTAAAATCAAAAGCAAGTTAGTTACTTCCTAGATACAATGGGGGTACAGGTATTGGGTAGATACAGCCATTCCAAATGGGAGAAATTGGCCAAAACAAAGGGGTTACAGGGCCCATGCAAGTCCAAAATCCAGCAGGGCAGTTGAATTTTAAAGCTCCAAAATGATCTCCTTTGACTCCAGTTCCCACATTTAGGTCTTACTGATGTAAGAGGTGGGTTCCCATGGTCTTGGGCACCTCTGCCTCTGTGGCTTTGCAGAGTACAAAGCCTCCTTCCTGGCTGCTTTCAGAGACTGGTGTTGCATGTCTGTGGCTTTTCCAGGTGCCTGGTGCAAGTTGTCGGTGGATCTACCATTCTGAGGTCTGTAGAACAGTGGCTTCCTTTTCACAGCTCCAGTAGGTGGTACCACAGTAAGGACTCTGTTTGGGGGCTCCAACCTGACATTTCCCATCTGCACTGCCCTAGCAAAGGTTCTCCACGAGGGCCCCATCCCTGCAGTAAACTTTTGCTTGGGCATCCAGGCATTTCCATACATCTTCTGAAATCTAGGCAGAAGTTCCCAAACCTCAGTTTTTTACTTTGGTACATCTGCATGCTCAACACCACATGGAAGCTGCCAAGGCTTGGGGCTTCCATCCTCTAAAGTCACAGCTGGAGCTGTACCTTGGCCCCTTTCAGCTACAGCTGGAGTGGCTGGGACACAGGGCACCAAGTCCCTAGGCTGCGCATAGCATGTGCAGGACCCTGGGACCGTCCCACACAATCACTTTTCCTTCCTGGGCTTCTGGGCCTGTGATGGGAGGGTCTGCCATGGAAGTCTCTGACATGGCCTGGAGACATTTTCCTCATGGTCTTGGGGATTAACCTTAGACTCTTTGCTACTTATGCAAATTTCTGCAGCTGGCTTGAATTTTTCCTAAAAAAAAATGGGTTTTTCTTTTCTACTGCATCATCAGGCTGAAATTTTTCTGAACTTTTATGCTCTGTTTCCCTTTTAAAATGGAATGCCTTTAACAGCACCCAAGTCACCTTTTGAATGCTTTGCTGCTTAGAAATTTTTTCTGCCAGATACCCTAAATCATCTCTCTCAAGTTCAAAGTTCCACAAATCTCTAAAGAAGGGGCAAAATGCTGCCAGTCTCTTTGCTACAACATAACAAGAGTCACTTTTGTTCCAGTTCCCAACAAGTGCCTCATCTCCATCTGAGACCACCTCAGCCTGGACCTTATTGTTCATATCACTATCAGCATTTTGGGCAAAGTGATTCAACAAGTCTCTAGGAGGTTCCAAAGTTTTCCACATTTTCCTGTCTTCTTCTGAGCCCCCCAGACTCTTCCAACCTCTGCCTGTTACCCAGTTCCAAAGTTGCTTCCACATCTTCAGGTATCTTTTCAGCAATGGCCCACTCTGCTGGTACCAATTTACTGTATTAGTCCATTTTCATGCTGCTGATAAAGACATATCCAAGACTGGGGAGAAAAAGAGGTTTAATTGGACTTACAGTTTCACATGACTGGGGAGGCCTCAGAATCATGATGGGAGGCAAAAGGCACTTCTTACATGGTGGCAGCAAGAGAAAATTAGGAAGAAGCAAAAGCAGAAAGCCCTGATAAACCCGTCAGATCTTATGAGACTTAGTCACTATCACAAGAGTAGTACAGGAAAGACCAGCCCCCATGATTCCATTACCTCCCCCTGGGTCCCTCCTACAATATGTGGGAATTCTGGGAGATACAATTCAAATTGAGATTTGTATGGGGACACAGCCAAACCACATCAGTGACCAACCATCCCTGTTTGCCCAGAAATTAGGCTTCTTTTAGGACACTGGATTTCCAGCTAAAAACAGACAAGTACCAGGCAAGCCTGGACAAATTGATCACACAATAGTCAAACCAAGGATACATTTTTAAAAAAGATATAGGTCAAGTTATGTGGGTAGATAATTTCTTTTATCATTGGAGATGAGTCTGTTTACTTTAGGATAAAATTAATAATTCTTGTGATACAGCATGTTTGCTCTTGAGTAATTGCCTAGACACAGACAAAGATGGTTGGGAGATAGATATAGATTTAGAACACTCATTCTCTTTTCCCAACTCATAAGACTACCTTCCATTGTTCTCTACTTTAAAGCTAACAGAAACCCAGGCAATGAAAATCTCCAATAACACTTTGCTGAAGGCTTATAGTTTGAAATAACAATGTCAATATTAAACTGAAAATATAATTACTGAAAAGAGTTTACAATTCCTTTCCAGTTGCTATTTTTGTTCATAGAGGGATGTGCTGTCAAATTACTGTGCTCCAGAAGTCAATGGAAATACTTCTTTTCTTTGAGTGGTTAAGTACTAACTCCAAACACAATTAGCTTCACTTGCTTCATTTTGCTTTTGATATTTAGGATTTCTCATTTCAAAAATTTAAGAACTTTAAAAAAATTGATCCTTGCCTAAGAGAATGACAGTGGGGGTCGTGTAACTGTTAGCTTGGCCAGAAGGTAACTTTGGCTCCTTTGCTCTTTCACCCTAAAGTTCCATCCTGTAGCACAGAGGTTAATTTTGTGTTTGTAAGATGGATAGCAGATTTTTTTTCTTTTCCATAGAAACAGCATAAGTGGGAAACATTTGAACTCTTCAGATGGGAATTATGTCTTATCATGAATATATGAAATGTATAATTTCTGTGGAATGGCTTCAGGAGACTGTCAGACTGTATCCCACACCATGTCAATGCAATGTGCATTTTTCTAGCTAGAGTTTCCATAACTTTCACCAGACTCCAAAGGAAACTTTAATCCAAGAACAAAGATTGGAACCAATGTCTTAGAATGGTGAAGGACAAAAGGAGAATCAACAGAAGTGCCTTTCACCAAATGACGGAGGAATAAACACTCTTGACACATTTCATTGTATTGATTCTTAAGTCTAGAATTTTTAACATCACAAATTGGGGTGAATCTTGTAACTGATATCATTCTAGATCAGATGAAGTATAGTAATTCTCTGTGGATTTTGTTGTCTTTATTTTATACTTCTGCACTTCTTAGGAAGGTAGCCTAGTTGTCACAAATGAGACATCAAAATACTGTCAAAAGAGCTTTGGCTTCGGAGCCAGGGGACTTAGGATTCCTGGCCCTGCCGCTTTTGAGCTGAGTGAGCTCTAGCAAATGATTTCCTCTTTCCAGGCCCTTCTTTCCACATCTGTAGAGTATGAAGGTGTAATCAGCTGGTGCCTCAGAGTGCCTTTAAGGGCACCTGGGTGGGAAGGGAGTGACAGGTGGGTGAAGTTTTACAGCTCACCCAACCTTCTTCAACCTCAATAGTTCTATATTATCTGTTTTACAAAGCAGACTTGTTTCTAAGGTTGGTTTTGTTTTGTTTTGTTTTTGAAGAATGACTTCTGTTATTACAGAAACAGAAAAATTAAAAGACCATCCAACTGGCATTTCCAATTGTGGGTCTAAAGAGTTTTACGAATGTGTCACTGGATTTTTGTACCTTCCTTTTGATGATGTCAATTGACTTGCCGTTTGAGAGATCGTACAATAGAGTGACTAGAAGCACAGACGTTGGGTAAGATGGACCAACCTGGAAAGTTATCTTTGCTGTGTGACACTGGGCAAGTAATTATAACAATGGGGATAATTTTGGTACCTCTTTCAAAAGATTGTTTTGAGACACCAAGAAGATAGTTCATGGAGAAGGTTCATACAATGCCTAACAAATACGGATCCTCGGTGACCACCAACTGGTGGTAGTATTTCTGTCTCTTGGGTCTTAATGAGGGGAAGGATCTTTATTTCTCCTCACCAGAGTATCTACATTGGAATTCTATCCCCCTAATTCCATCATATAGAAAGTCTTTCAGATTCTTGGACCCATAATCAACCTCTAATAGACATTTGCTGCTGCAGATGACCATAGTATGTTGGAGAGCTCATTATTCATTTAGCAAGCACTTTCAAACAGGCAGGGGACATAAGATAAAGGCAGAATGAAGTTTAATTTAAGGAATGTTCACTGTGGCCTTAATGAGAGCACACAGGTGGTAAGATGTGGTCTCTGCCATTTAGGAGCTGGCAGACCAACTAGGTACTTAGGTGACCCAGCAGTAAATGATATGCTAGGAGCTCACAGCAGGACTGAGTGATCCCTACTTGCAGGTCTGAGGGTAACTGGAGGAAATGATGTTTAAATCAAACTTTGAGGGAAGAGAAGAAAGATCACAGGTGGAACAGTGAAAGCGAGGAGGCCATCTTAGCCAGGGAAAGGTAAAAACCAGGAGTCCCCTTCAAAATAACAATAAATAAAATAAAGGAGTGATTAAGAAGAATCATAGTTAATATTCCTTAAGTGCTAGGTACTTATGAAACACTTTATATGCATTATTACTTGTAGTTCATTTAGTCCTTAACCAACTCTGCAAGATAAGTTTCATTATTATATTATCCCCATTCTATAGATGGGGAAAAGGAAGCACAGAGAATAAAGTATCTTGCCCAAGCTGGTAAGTGGGGTAGCTTGGTTTAGAACTCAGAAGTCCATTCTCTGAACCAAATGTATTCATCATTCATGAGGCTGCTCTACCAAACTGGGACCAGTTTATGGATAGAGAGGAGCACTATGCCTCCCACCAGTCAGGGAAAAAAGTCCTGATTCTTCCTGATAGGTTAGAATTACTTGACTACAGAAGTTTCAACATTTTAGGCTGGATAATTCTTTGTTCTGCAGGGCTATTCTGTGCATTATGGGACTGTTAGCAGCATCACTGGCCTCTACCCACGAGATGCCAGTAACACTTCCTTCCCTGTTTGTGACAAACAAACATGTCTCCAGACATTTCTTTATGTCCCTGGGGTGGGGGGCAGAGTGACTCCCAACTGGGAACCGCCATTGCAGGCAGGCTCATGCTAGGCACTGGCTTGCTGCTCTGCATGAGCAGAGCTGAAGCCAGGAGAAATTCTCCCTGCTGTGCACAAAATTGTCTCCAGCAAACTTTCAGCTTTAAAGTTGTTCATCTCAGCAGCTGGGGTCTTGATTTCTGCAAGGTGACTCATACAGCCGCAGTCTGTGGGAGTCGGTCGGTTATCTGTTCTGACAAGGCCCCTTGTGTGTTTGAGGGAGGTGCGGCCTCCAACCCATCAAAGCATGCCGGATGCACAATTACATCTCCGCATTGTGCTTGCCAGGGCATGACAATTGGAACACTGTGATCCAAGGCTTGTTTTGTTCTGACCAGCATCAGAAGTTCAGAACCTTAGCTTGAGTAGCAAAATTGATTATATGTTCTATTTGCTACAAGCCTACCAGCTAGTGCATCCACACACCCTTTCATTTTCAGGGCCTACCTCTACAGACAACACTTACATAACATTCTTGAAGGCGTTCTCCATGGTGATTAAGCTTTGCAGAGTAGGTTTGAGTGGTTTATCTGCATTACCAGTATCTCTTCCTTGGGATTTTGGAAGAGAGACCCTGGGTAGGCCCAGCAGGCAGAGTTTTGGGGTGGGGCTGGACTAGGAGAAAGAGCAAGAAGGGAGGAACAGTGTGGAAGGAAAAACTGAAACTCGGAGGAGCAGGGTAAAGATTTTTCTCCAGAAAAGTACCAAAAGCAGGCCAGGCGTGGTGGCTTATGCCTGTAATCCCAGCACTTTGGGAGGCCGAGGCAGGTGGATCATGAGGTCAGGAGATTGAGACCATCCTGGCCCACACGCTGAAACCCCGTCTCTACTAAAAATACAAAAATCAGCTGGTTGTGGTGGCATATGCTTGTAGTACCAGCTACTCAGGAGGCTGAGGCAGGAGAATCACTTGAACCTGGGAGGTGGAGGTTGCAGCGAGCCGGGATCATGTCATTGCACTCTGGACTGGGTGACAGAGCAAGACTCTGTCTCAAAAAAAAAAAAAAAAGAAAAAAAAAAGACAAAAGCAGATCCTAAAACCAGAGATTGAGCCAACCCTTGAATAGGGGAAATGAGAGCATGGGGAAGGAATCAGAAGTGGTTGAGCAGAAGAGTCAAGTCACTGCCTGTAGAGACATTTGTTAGACAAACATTTAATGAGCACAGATACGGGGCTAAGAGCCAGATACGGGGCTGTGCAGCGTCAGAACAAACCCATGCAACAGTTTCTACCATTCTGGAAATGGAGGTAGAGAGGGGTTGAGTTACCTGTTCAAAGTCATTTGGCTGGAATGTAGATGGGCCAAGGTAAGGATTCAGGCCTGTCTGATCCCAGAACTCAGGATTTGAACCAATGAGGTCTGTACCACTCTGAGCAGGGCATGCCTCTGGAGTGGAGTCTGGGAGATCTGTCCCAATTTAAGGGATAAGGGACAGGGAGGAACACAATATTATTTCAACCATCCTCCCAGGGGCAGAGCCAGCGGAGAAGAGAAAGAGGTCCCTGGTTACGACTACTGGAGCTGAGAGAGGGATATTGGTTGATATACCTCCTGAAGAAGACACAGGTAGGATCCTGAATGCTGAATCCTTGTCCCATTGCCTACCATGGAGGCTGTATTCATTTGCTTTGGCTGTTGTAACAAAGTACCACACAGTGCAGGGCTTATACAACATACACTGATTGTTTCTCTGTTCTGGGGATTGGAAATCGCGAATCAAGGTGTCAGCAGCATTAGTTCCTTCCGAGGGCTATGGGAATCTGTTCCAGATTCCTCTCTTAGCTACTGGTGGTTTTCTGGCAATCTTTGGCATTTCTTGGCTTGTAGATGCGTCATCCTGATCTCTGCCTTCATCCTCACATGCATTCTCCCTGTGTGCACCTCCATCACTGTGTCTAACTTTCCACTTTTTATAAGGACACCAGTCATACTGGATTTGGGTCTGTCCTAATGATTTTATTGTAGCATGATCATCTGTAAAACCCTATTTCCAAATCAGGTCACATTCACAGGCACTGTGGGTTAGAGCATCAATATTTTTGAGGGGACACCATTGAATCCACAACAGAGAACATCCCAGCAAAACACACAATCATTACTAGTTTGGGCTTTGGTCCCAAACCTCTTTGTGAGATTAGTTGGCCGTTTGAGATTGGTGAGGCAGCTGTGCCCCTTGAAGGTAAGACTTGAGGAGAGGTCAGCCCCAACAGTATCCTATGTCTTCTCCTGTCCCTGCCACCCTCTCGTCCTGCACCAGCCTTTGCACGCTAGTTAGTAAAGGAAACTTAAGAACACCTGGGGTCTGGAAGCAATTGGAGAAAACAGAGGAAAGAGATCAATGATAGTTATACCTATAGTTCTTCTCCCTTCTCCCAACAGTGCCATCTTCTTGCCTTCTGACCCCTTTGTGTGAGCTTGAAACTCCATTTTCTTTTTCGACTATGTCATGGAGACGTCTCTTTAAAACAGGGTTTCTCTTCTTCCCTCCCTCCTTGTTTCCCTCCCTTTTTTCCTTCTTCATTTTTTTCCTTTTTTGTTAAGGAAGAGGAGACATAGTGAAAGGAAGAAGCCTGATTCTCCTAGGGCATAGAGTGTAATGAGTATAACTTAACAGGGAGCAGGTGGGAAGTCTAAACTTTCCTTCTTCTTACTTTAATTTTTTCCCTCTCCCTTTACCCCTTTCTTCTTAACTGAAGGGACTGAAAGTGTGTAATCCTTAGGTAGGATTCAGTCCAGAAATGGAGTGTGGTGAGGGCTACACAGAGGTGGTAGGAGGGAAGGAAAAACAGGCCTGACCATGGAATATACGCTGCCATCCAGTTCAGCTAGACGTGATGAGACCAACTCATTTAGATTAGCTTATTTTGTCTTGATGTATAAATGTCAGATAATCCAACTGTGCTAGGGTTTTTGCATATCACAAACATGTTGTTTGTAACCACCATCTGTAATTAGCAAAATAGTCAGCTAAATAATGAAGGAAGGAAGAAACTAACATTTTTGAGCATTTATCGTGCATCAGGCACTGCATTAGGGACTTCTGCATATATTCTTTTGTTGCATCCATCAAAGCCAAGGAAGCAGGCAAGATCAATCCGGTTTTACTGATGAGGATGTAGAGGCATCGTCTGAGGTTACAGAATATTTCTGGGCACCACAGGGCTGGTCAACACATGGTTTATATCGCACAACCTAGCTGAACTCATTTGTTAAATGTTTTTTAGTGAATTCCTCACAATTTTCTATTTTAAATTTTTTTATTATTTATTTATTTATGAGACAGGGTCTCGCTCTGTTGCCCAGGCTGGAGTGGCTCACTGCAACTTCAACCTCCTGGATTCAAGCAATCCTCTCACCTCCGTTCCCTGAGTAGCTGGAACTACAAGTGTGCACCACCACACCCAGCTAGGTTTATTTTTTTTGTGGAGACAAGGTCTCACTATGTTTCCCAAGGTAGTCTTGAACTTCTAGACTCAAGCGATCTTCCTGCCGCAGCCTCTCAAAGTGCTGGGATTACAGACATGAGCCACTGTGCCAGGCCACAATTTTCTATATAAGTAAATATATCACCTGTGAATAGATATAGTTTTAATTCTTTTTTTCTTTTCAATCTGGTTGCCTTTTATTTCTCTGTCTTTCCTAATTCCTCTTGCCTAATTGTTCCAGTACAATGCTGACATAAATGTGGCAAGAGTGGATATCCTTGTGTTTTTCCTGATCTCGTGAGTGAAAGCTTTCAGTATTTCACCATTGAGTGTCATGTTAGCTGTGGGTTGGTTGTAGGTGCTCCATATGAGGTTGAGGACATTTTCCTCTATTTCTGATTTAACAAACTAGATCTTTTTTACATCATGAAAGGATGTATAATTGTATGTTGTTGAAGTAAGTTTGCTAGCTTTTAAAATATTTTTTCATCTATATTTATAAGGGATATGAGGCCATATTTCCATATTCTTGAAATATCTCTATTTAGATATGGTATTAGGGTAATAATGGTCCCATGAAATAAGTGAGAAAATTTGTTTTTTATTTCTAATTTTTTGAAGAGTTTGTGAAATATTGAAGATTGGTATTAATTCATCTTTAAACATTTGTAAAATTCATCAGTGAAGAATCTGGGTCTGAAATTTTTCTTTTTGTAGAAAGTTTTAAAATAATGACATCATTTATTATAGGTCTATTAAGTTTTTCTATTTCTTGAGTCAGTTCCAGTGATTTTTATCTTGCTAGGATTTTGTCCATTTCATCTTGGTTCAAACTTGTTGGCATAGCTGTTTATAGTATCCTTTTATAATTTTTTAAATTCCTATAAGGTAAGTAGTGATGTCCTATCTTTCATTTCTGTTATGAGAAATTTGAGTTCTCTCTCTCACTTTGTTAGTCTAATTAAAGGTTTGTCAAGTTTGTTGGTCTCTCTAAAGAAAGAGCTTTTGATTTTTCTCTATCATTTTCCTATTTTTAATTTTATTTCTATATTTTCCAGTCTTTATTATTCCTTTCCCCTACTTGCTTAGGTTTCAGTTTGCTCTTCTTTATTTCTTAAGATGAAAAGTTAAGTTACTTACTCATTTGAGATATTTCTTATTCTTCTTTTTAAAATATAGATGATTACAGCTATACACTTCTCTCTAAGCACTGCATTAGCTGCATACCACAAGTTTTGGTATGTTGAATTTTTGTTTACATTCATCTCTATGTATTCTCTTAGAGAATATGTCTTATAATTTCTTCTTTGATCAATTGGTTATTTAGGAATGTGTTAATTAATTTTCATATATTTGTGAATTTCCCAGGTTTTATTATGTGTTTTATTTCTAATTTTATTTTATTGTGGTCAGGGCACATGTTTTGTATAATTTCAATCTTTTAAAGTTTATTGTTTTTATAGACAGACATATGGTCTATCTTGGAGAGGTTTCATTGTGCACTTGAGAAGAATAAGAGAAGAATATGTATTCTGTTGTTGTTGGGTGGATCATTCTATAGATGTCTGTTAAAAGAAAAAACTTTAGATAAATTAAATTTAGCAGAGTTTTTTGAGCAAAGAATAATTCATGAATTAGGCAGCACTCACAACAAGAAGAGGTTCAGAAAACTCTGCCTAATAACCTGAGCAGTGAGATTTTATAGGCTAAACATGGAAGCAAAGTAGAAAGATCACTTAATTGGCTACATCTCGACATCTGCCTTATTTGGGCATGGTGTGATCAGTTGACTGATTTGATGAAGCTTGGTTGTTTGTGATGGCTGAAACTCAGTTATTAAGTCTGGTTTCAGTTTTTTTATATAATATATTAGGTTGTGCTACATTATAACTCAAAGTAGGGAGATAGCCTTGAGTCAATGACTTTCTGCTTATTTAGTTTAACAAATGTAGTTAGAGTTGTTCAAATCTCCTATCTCATTGTTGATCTTCTGCCTGTCCTGTTCTGTCCATTATTGAAAGTGAGGTATTAAAGTTGTTACCTGTTACTGTTGAATTGTCTATTTCTCTCTTTAATTCTGTTATTTTTTATCTTCATATATTTTGGAGCTCTCTAGATAGGTTCATATACAATTGTTATGTCTTCCTCATGACCTAACCTTTTTTTTTTAAAATTATAAAATGTCCTTCTTTGTTTCTAACAACAATTTTTGTTTGAATGTCTATTTTGTCTGATTTTAGTATAGTGACTCTAACTGTCTTTTGGTTACAGCTTGCATAGAATATCTTTTTTTTCCCCCATTTTTAACATTCAACCTATTTGTGTCTTTTCTACATCTGCTGAGTTTCTTCTTTATTATGGTTTTCTCCTTTATTCTGTTTATATGATAAATTACATTTATTGATTTTTGAGTGCTATACCTACCCTGCATTCAAAATATAAATCCCACTTGTTCATATTGAGTTATCTTTTCTGATTATTGTTAGATTCCAAATGCCCATACTTTAAAAAGGATTGCCCCATCTCTGTTCATGAAATGGTAGTTTCATAGTGTCAGAGTAACATTAGCCTCATAAAATGAACTGGGATGTGCCCTGCACTCCTTTATTTTCTAAAAGTATCTGTGTAAGATTGGTATTTCTTTTCTAGAAATTTGATAGAGTTCACCAGTCACGTCATCTCAGTCTGGAGGGTTCTCCTCCTCCCTGGGAATGTTTTTAACTGAAAGCTCAATGCCTTGAAGAGATATATAGCTATTTTGATTTTCTCTTTTCTCTTGTTTCAGGTTTGGTAAATTTTTTGTGTAAAGTTTGGTCTTTTGATAAATGTATTCATTTCACCCACGTTCTCACATTTGTCATATGTTGCTCATAACATTTTATTATTGTCTACTTAATGTACAGAGAACGTTCAGTGACATCCTATTTTGCTTTTGATATTAGAAATCTTTGTCTCTTTGTTTTTGACCAGTCTAGCCAGAGATCTATCATTTGTATTGATCTTTTTAAACAAGCAACTTATGGTTTCATTGATTTTTCTCCATTGTTAGCTTGCTTTTCATTTCATTGATTTACACTTTTGTTTTTCTTGCTTTCATTGTACTTTGGGTTTCAGTTTTTTTTTTTTTTTTTTTTT
>NW_012102710.1:3051748-3059998 GCF_000951045.1 Mandrillus leucophaeus | reverse complement strand
TTTTTTTTTTTTTTTTTTTTTTTTTTTTTTTTTTTTTTTTTGCCTCTTACGGTGGAATCTCTGATAACTAACTAATTAGGACATTAAAAAATTGGCAACAGAAGCATTTAATGCTATAAAATTTCTTCTACATTAGGTGTATCTCCTAATGCTCTCCCTCCCACCTATCCCCTCCCCACAATAGGACCCGGTGTGTGATGGGTGCAGCACACCAACATGGCACATGTATACATATGTAATAAATCTGCACGTTGTGCACATGTACCCTAGAACTTAAAGTATAATTTAAAAAAATTTTTTTCTAATTGCTACTTTATTTTCATCTAATACATTTTGATATGATGTGTTTCATTCATTTCAAATTATTTTCTAACTTCTTTTGTCAATTTATCTTTGAAAAATGGGCTATTTGAAATGAGTATTTACCAGGTATTTTAATTATTTTTTGGATATCTTTCTGTTTGTGAAATGTATTAAGACTTGTTTTATGACCCGGTTTTGGGTTAGTATATGGCATATCTTAGCGAATTTTCCATGTGCTCTTGAAAAGTATCTATATTCTGTTGTTTAGTTATTTGTACTGTAGATATCAATTTGATCAGGTTGAAGGTAAGTGTTGTTTAAGTCTTCTTTGATCCTATTCTGTCTAATTCATCAACTACTAGAAGAGGAGTGTTGAAATCTCCAAGTATAATTAAGAATTTGTCCATTTCCCTTTTCAGTCTTATCAGTTTTCACTTCATGTATTTTGATGCCTATTACTACATGTCTATTCAGTTAGTATTGTTGCTCTTCTTAATACATCGACTCTTTTGCTTTTATAAAATGTTCTGGTTTATCACAAAAATCAGTAATATTTCTTGTCCTAAAGTCTACTTTATCTAACATTAATATAGCCACTCCAGTTTTCTTATTATTAGTGTTTGCATTATTTATGATTTTCTATCCTCTTACTTTTATAATGTCAGACTCTTCTGTTCACCCCAAGGTTTTCTATTATTGTTGTAATGCAATTTACTTCTACATGTTATAAACTCTATGATACATTGTTCTTTACGTTTTTTTAAGAAAGCAATTTTCTTTTAAAGAATTGAAACACAAGGAAAAACTTTTTCCCTTTATATAAATAGTTATCATTTAAATGGTTCTAAATTCTTTTGAGCAGATCCAAGTTTCCATATGGTATCATTTTCTTCTCTCCAAAAAACTTCCTTTAACATTTCTTGTAGTTGAGATCTCTTTACAAGTAAATTCTTTTAGTTTTTGCTTATCTAAAAACATTTTAAATTACTCTTAGCTTTTGAAAGACGTTTTCACTGGAGATGGAATGACGTCTTTTCCCAGCACTTTGAAGATGCTTTGTTGTTTCTTGTCTTACATTGTTTGTGATCTAAAATTGATAGTAATTCTTATCTTTGGTTTTCTGAATGTAATGTGCCAATTTTGTATGACCAATTTTATATGGCTTCTTTTAAGATTTTTCTCTTTATCACTGGTTTGTAGCAATTTGATTATGATGTGCTTTGGTATAATTTTCATTTTATTTTTTTAAAATTTTGCTTTGTGCTTATTGAATTTTTTGACTGTGTTTATGGTTTTTACAAAATTTGAATAAAATTTCAGGCATTATTTCTTGGAATACATATTTCTGCCCCTTCTTTTTTTCTGATTCCAGTTATGTTTATACTAAACTACTTAAAACTCTTCTACATGTTATGAGGGTTCTGTTAATTTTTTTCTGTCTCTTTTCTTTTTATGCTTAAGTTTGGATAGTTCCTATTGCTACATTCTCAGATTACACTGATTTTTTTTCCTTTCTCTGTAATGTCTAATCTGTTATTGGTCCTATGCAGTAAAAATTTTATTTCAGGTATTGAATTTTTCAGCTCTAGAAGGCCTCTTAGTTTTGTTTTTATTTCTTTAATTTCTCTCTCTATCATTTTTATGTTTTCTTGTACATTATAGAATATATTTGTATTAGCTACTTTAAAGTCCCTGTCTGCTGATCACTCTGTCTGTAATTTCTGGATCTATTTTTATTGGCAATGAGAGTCCTGCCTGTTCATGGAAATGTACCCACAATGTACAATGTAGAAAACCTCTCTGTATCAGTTGGTAGCACATTTGGCTTCAAGTAAAAGAATGACAGTAACTTAAAGAAATAGGAGGTTTATTTGTCTCATGAAAGTGTCTGGAGGTAAGCAATTGATGGCTCTGATTCAATAGCTCAGTAATGCAGAGATTACTATATTCTTTTTGTTGCTTTTCTCATCTTGGTAACCTCATTGTTTCCAGAAAACTGCAAACCTCCAGACACTAGACATCACGGTTGTATTCCAAGTAGGAAAAACGTTATGCCTTGAATCTATTTTTTTCCTCTGAAAGCTGTGGTTTATTGGAAGTTCAACCCAGTGGCTTTCCATGTTATTGGCCAAGACTAGGTCACATGACTTCCTATGGACTAACCACTCATGAAGTTAAACAAGATTGTCATGACTGATTTAGACCAGTGATAAATTTCCTTGGACTCCTGAACAAATTGGGGCTCAAATAACAGGGAAATGGATGTTGAGGAAAGGCTAGGCTAGACAGTGTTGCTCATACGCTGCAGTGCCAAAAAGTAAGGTTCACTCTCAGAATGGCATTTGATCTTCATCTTGTAAGAAACTTGGTGGGAGAGAGAAGAGCCAAGATCAACATGGACAACTTCTAATATTATCTAGATCTCAAACAAGGAGAGGTTTAGAAGCAAATCATAAGGAGAGGTTTACAAGCAAATCATAAGACCTCTGTGAATCTAGTTGCTGTGGTTTTTTAAACTCAGACACAATTTAGTTGCTGAGTTTTATATCAGCAGAAGTGTCTGGTGGCACAAAAGGAAGGAAATGTCACAATAAATTAAAACAAATGAGAATGTGAGTCAGTGATAGAGTTGGTGTACTCTTAATTCTTGAAAACTTTTATTGTGAGCTGTGTGATCTTGAACAATCTACTTAATCTCTCTAAGCCTCAATTTCTTCGTTAGAAACTAGAAATAATAATATAGCTGTTGTGGGTGGTTAGCAATTAACCATCTGTATTATTAGTTGTAGTTTATTATTGTATTATAACTTCTTGATTATAATTATTTTTAGCTTATTTGTCAAAAACTAGGAATAATAAAATGGTTGTTGTATTTAGTTAAGGGTAGCAATTCCCAAAGATTTAGGTGTTAGGGCCACTTTAAATCCTTAAGAATGATTGAGGATCCCTAAGCGCTTTCGTTTACGTTTGCTATAGCTATTGATATTTACCGTATTAAAAATTAAAACTGAGCATTCAAAAAAGTATTTATTAATTCATTAAAATAACAGTAAGAATGCCTTGCATGTTAAATTAGTAACATTGTAAATAAAAATATATTTTATAAAACAAAAAATATGGTGAAAATGTGGCATTGTTGTACATTTTTGCAAATTTCTTATGGTTTAATAGAAGAGAGCAGGATTTTCCTATGCATTTCTGCATTCAATCTATTGTAATATCACATGTCATTTAGGCTCTGAATAACACTACTGGATAGTTGTGAGAAAATGAGAGAGGAAAGAGGCAAATAATGCTTTAGTATTATGATGAAAATAGTTTGTGATTTCACAAACTTCCCTGGGGGTTCCTGGACCAGATATTGAGGACTGCTGGTTAAGAAAATAGTCTCTTTCCCTTCTAACTGAGTAAATGTGAGCAAGATATTAAATGTCTCAGTTCCTTCATCTGTAAAATGGAGATAATAATATTAGCTGCTTCATAGGGCTGCTCTGAGGATTATATCAGTTCTCTTAAGATAGTGTGGAATTCAGTAAGTGATCAAAATCAATTACTATTACTGCTTAGTGAATGCACCACAAAAGAATTTTTCTCTCCTCTTTTCCTTTGGAGCAGAAGAGAGATCTTTGGAACATTTTGTTTGAGAAGTAGAAGAGGCAAACCTCTGGATTTATTGCTAGGGGTCCAACATTTGAATAAAATGTCCCTTTAACAAGTAATAATTAATGCATATCATCCATATCATATTATAAATCATCCTTTTCAGCCCCTATCTCACTTAATTCTTGAAACCAACTGTGATATGAGCAAGGTATATTTGTTATCCCCATTTCGCATAACAGGCAACTGAGCCTCAGAGGTTAAATAACTTGACCAAAGGCAGAATTTCTACAGGGAATCTTTATCTTCTGACTCCACATTCTGTGTCTTTGAAGTCTCCTCCCTGCCTTCTACTTCTGAGTTTTGCACATTAATATGCATGTAATGCACCTGCTCCCTGGGAGGCAGGTTTGCCTGCATCAGCTTTTGAAGCTGGTGCCTGAAACTTGTTTTGATTAAGGATGGAAAATTCACTGAATAGACAGATGGACTTGAAGGCCTTTAGATCATTTTAGAGATGAAAAGTGCTGGGTAAGTGTTATGATCCATGTGCTGGTAATTTGATCAAAAAAGAAATAACTATGCAGAACTGACCCTAAGAAAATGAGATCTGAAAAGGTGACAGGGGTTATCAACTTTGAGTCAGAAGACCTCAGGCTTATTCAGATTTTGACTCAGGAAGTTCCTGTGAGTGAAGTAACACGTCTGCCTGAGATACTAATAAATTCTACAGCTGACCTGAGTGTAGTGGGAGGCTGGCAATAATGTGCAAATTCAATATCATTAGCAGACAAGTGAACATGAACCCCCCAGTGACTCCTAGGAAAATCTTGCAGGCAGGAAACTGGGAGAGAAAGGTAACAGTGCTAATGGTGGACATTAAAGGCTTCTTAGAAAGCTGGGTGCCTGGCTCTATTATAGAAGCAGTCATGCTAATCATGACACCTGACATGAATTAGCATGTCCTCTTGGTCAGCCTGTGTGCTGGGGACTTTACGTGCTGTTTTATTTAATCCTCACAAGAATCCTGTGAAGGAAGTATTTTTATTATCACCATTTTACAGGTTAAAAAACCCTTTAATTCAGGGATGTCAAATAATTTTCGTGTGAGAATTAGTGAGAAGTAAAGATTCAAACCAGCTCCAATATCAGTGTCCAAATCACTGGATTTACCGCATCCCCAAGACGTTTTGATCTCAGTGGGAGATAAGACAGACGTTTAGGATATTTGTCGCTGGAGATATGACCATTTGGTAACTAAGCAAATCTGAACTTTTTAAGAATAGCTTTACTCTTCTGGATATTTGCTCATTTAGGGTTCCAAACATGAATCAGTTCCTACTTTTTCTGATACCTGCTATTGCTCCTTATTGCTTCTGGCATAAGAGTCAACCTCTCAAGTAAAGTTTAAGTTCAGTTTTCTCTCTGGCAGGTTCTGGAAGCCAACAAAAGGGGGACAGCTTTTGGAGTCCTACCATTGTCCAAGGTCATTAACAAGAACCTATCACGTGCAGAACACGTGGGTAAAGCTGGGTAAATCCCACCTGGGCCTCATCATGCATCATGCCCCCTCGGGGAGCTCATCATCTAGCATGAGATTTGTATTTATATTTATATTTCTTAAACAATAACTTAGAAAGCAGTGAGTGCTGTCTATGCACTTGCAAGAATCTGTCCTTCTAAGCAAATTGCAAGAATCTGTCCTGGGAGATCTACAGAAGATCCCTGACTGGGGGATAGTTTTTTTTTTTTTTTTTCTTAGCAAATTTTAATAAAGGGACTAAGCTAAGTGTGATAGTAATTCAAAAGCTAAGGTAGAAGGAGAAAACACTGAGAGATGATGTTCTATGAAGGTCAACTAATAAGGCCTGGGAAGGATAGCTGGAGGGCATGTCAGAAGGAGAGTGACTAGATGAGGGGGCAGCAACCTTGGCACATGGACCAAATACATCCTACTGTCTTGGCTGGCTTTTCACTGAGTCTGCTATATTTATATATTATGCCTGAAATCACTAAGGAGGCTCATCAAATCCCCACAACAACTCTATGGCTTTTATAGATGAGGAAACTGAAGCTTTAAAGACTTGGTTAAGGACACTTGTCCAAGATCATGTAGCTACTAAGTGGCAGATCCAGAGTTTAGAGCTAGATCTCTTGACTCTAAGTCCAGCTCTCTTTCTCTTGCACCGGGGCCAAGTTTCATGGCCATTCTGTCCTTCCTGAGGCCTCTGCCCTGATAATGGGGACTCCAATCCTAGGAGCTCCAAATTCTCCTTGTCAAAGTGCATCCTCTGGACTTGCCTTTTCCCATATTTTCCTCTCTTCCATATTTTCAGATCCACGGAGGACAGGTCCTGGGTGAATTCTCGCTGCTGTTACAGCATCAGGCCCAGGACTGGACGGATGTGCATCTGGTCATGTGAGCACGGCTTTCTCTGTGCTGCCACTCTGACCCTGGAACGTGTGTCCTTCACACAGAGGTCATACAAATTTCGCCCCTTTCCTCTTTCCTTTCAGTCTTTAAGCCCTTCCCACCTGCCCCAGCATGCTGGCTTCCACCTCATCAGCCTATCATCATGTGATGTTGGAAATACCACAGTTCTTGCTGCCTCCTCATGACTACAGAGTTCTTACATTGCTCTTTTCACAGAAACATTCATTAGTTTCATCCAGTGATGTATTTGGTGGGAGTGTTTACCACCAAAGCAAGGTCAGTGAAGGAGGTATTTTTGGTTTAGAAGGGATGACTTTGGTTCCTTGGACTCATACCTAATATGCACACAATCTATCAGTATAGCTCTTCTGGCAGGCTTGGGAGATGGTTCATGTGAGCTCTGGGCAGGAATAAGGAATTGGTTAAGACAAAAACACAGATTGAAATAATCTGTCCCAGGAGATCTGCAGAGGATCCTTGGTTGGGGGATTTTCTTTTTTAATTTTTTTTAGTAACTTTCAATGGCATTAGTTCCCGGGAGAGACATTTACTGCAGGTCTGTGTACCAGTTAGAGTGCTGGTGGCTGTAATAGAAACTCAACATGGCTAAAACAACAACAAAAATATCCCATTGAACAGTAAGGCCAGGATTAAGATGGGTCTTGAGTATGGAACAGAGAGATTTGGTTGTTTCCTGTGATTCTCTTACCTTTTTTCTTCTTGTATGTTATGGTGTTTTATTTTTTTGCCCTAATTGGTCCCTTCAAGATCCATACAATCTTCCATGGACATGGGGGATGGAGGGAGGGATTGAGAGAGAGAGAGAGAGAGGAAGACAGAGAGAAGAGAGAGAAGAAGAGAGGGAAAGAAGAAGAAGAGAGAGCAGGAGATAGAAAGAGAGGGAGAAGAAGAAGGAGGAGGAGGAGGAGGCCAGGGAGGAGGAAGAAGGAGAAGGAAGAGGAGGAGGAGGAGTAAGAGGAGCTGGAGAAGCAGGTGTCAGGAGGAGGAATAAGAAAGAGGAGGAGGAGGGGGAGGAAGAGAAGAAAAGAGGAGAAAGGAAGGAGGGGCAGCCAGGAGATAGAGAAACCTTTGCCTTAAGCAGACTGACAGAGCTTACTTAGGTCACATGCTCACTCTAGAGACAGGCTAATGTCATGTGCCATTTGGCTTAGAATAATCATAATCTGAGGCCAGTACTGGAGTGGATACCTTAATTAAACTGGAGTTGTGTGGGTGCAGACACGGGTAAACAACACCCAGTGTTAGCCACAGTCTACCAAGAGTCTCTGCTGTGTGAGGGTTCTCCAGGTCCTCAGGGTCACTGGAGACACTTGGAGGTTGTTGTCTATGTCTGCTGATTGCAAAGGTAGAGATAAGGAGAGTGGAGCATTTCTTATGCACATGTGTGTATTTACCTCCAATGTAACGTGTAATATGATATACATGTTAATACACACAGTACTTTTAAGTTCAGCAAGGAATATACCAGTCCCTCAGGGTGACCAAGTTACCCCTCATAAGTGAATTATAAAGGAAATTCCCTCATGGGTTTTTTCATGCAAAATATATTCAAATTTATCACTGAATGACAGAGCACAATTTCTTTTTTTATTTTTTATTTACTTTTATTTAGTTTTTTATTTTTATTTTTTTATTATACTTTAAGTTCTAGGATACATGTGCACAGTGTGCAGGTTTGTTACATATGTATACATGCACCATGTTGGTGTGCTGCACCCATTAACTCGTCATTTACATTAGGTATATCTCCTAATGCTATCCCTCCCCCCTCCCCCCACAATAGGACCCAGTGTATGATGTTCCCCTTCCTGTGTCCAAGTGATCTCATTGTTCAGTTCCCACCTATGAGTGAGAACATGCGGTATTTGGTTTTCTGTTCTTGCAATAGTTTG
>NW_012102710.1:2935663-3049137 GCF_000951045.1 Mandrillus leucophaeus | reverse complement strand
TTTTTTTATTGTGTCTATTTGATTCTTCTCTCTTTTCTTCTTTATTAGTCTTGCTAGCAGTCTCTCAATTTTGTTGATCTTTTCAAAAAACCAGCTCCTGGATTCATTGATTTTTTGGAGTGTTTTTGTGTCTCTATCTCCATCTGTGATAGAGCACAGTTTCTAATAAGATCCTTACATTCTGCAAAAGCAGTGATATATTTCATGAGACTGCTTGATGTCCTGTCTATTGATAACTTCTTGGTATGTTAAGATGAAAGCCTAGCTCAGAGATGGTGATTGTGGCTAGGGTAGAGTCGGTGAGGTCCAGGCACAGCCCTATTGGGAGGGGAGATTAGGGTTAAAGTTGGAAGTCCACGTATACTTTTGATCAAAGATTTTTGTCCAAGCCTGCTCACAATAGAGGATACAGTATTTATATGTGGTGTGGCTTTAAGAAGCTGAATAGATGGGTAAATCTGAAGGAGTAGCGCACACTTCCTTTGAAATCTTATATTTCCAGTTCAAAATTCACATACACTTTACATTCTTCTGCTTAATAGACCTCTGCATGTTTTTATATAAAAATAAAGTTTTCCCGTAAATCTCTGAGTAAAATAGGTGGTTTGGGAAAGTGTACCATGCTCTTGCTATGGTTTAATAAAGTTCCAGCACATGGGGAGATTCTCTTGTCAGTTTCCCCATAATTATGTCATTCTAGGACTACTGTCACTAGTTTGTTCATAGTTATGCAATACTACTACTTTTTCTAAAATTTAATATACTAAATTTTAGTATATTAATAGATTAAATTTTAAAACCGAATACATTTTTCGTTTCTTTTTTTCTTTTCTTTTCTTTTTTTTTTTGAGATGGAATCTCTCTCTGTTGCCAGGCTGGAGTGTGGTGGCACAATCTTGGCTCACTGCAAGTTCCACCTCCTGGCTTCAAGTGATTCTCCTGCCTCAACCTCCCAAGAAGCTGGGACTACAGGTGTATGCCATTACACTCAGCTAATTTTTGCACTTTTAGTAGAAATGGGGTTTCACTATGTTGGCCAGGATGGTCTCAATCTCCTGACCTCATGATCTGCCCGCATCGACCTCCCACAGTGCTGGGATTATAGGTGCCCAGCCACATTTTTCATTCTCATACTAAGCTCTAGTATCCATGAAATGTTAAATTCCAGATCATGTTCAATTTCTTGTATTCATTAAAACTAACATAAAATATCACAACTGGAGGGTACCAACAGGGACCCATGTTTTCCTCTGGAAAATGCTTCATTTCCCAGTTTGAAAAGTACAGAATCAGAGCGATAGTTCTCAAACTTTGCTGTGCATAGGAATCACCGAGGGAACTCGTACATTGCATGTTCCTGGGCCCTAACCTCAGGAGGTTTGATTCAGTAGGTCTTAGGTGGGCCTAGAAATCTCCATTTTTTAAAAATTACTCCAGATGGCTGTGATGCTGGTGGGTTCTGGAAACATGAAGAATGTTTTCCTAGGAGAAAAGGTAGATGGCTTGTCTTTTAAATGATCTTTCATAAATCTCTCAGGTTTTAAACAGAAGCTAAATAATAGACAATTTAACAACAACAGAAACATAGTTAACATTTCTTGGACAACCATCATGTGTCAAACACTGTGCTCATGAATTTATGTTAGCTCATATGTTGCCTTATTTAATCCTCACACGAGCCCTATATGGTGGGCTATGGTAAATACTATATATGGTAAATACATATACTATAAATATTATATATAAGGTGTATACTATTATTTTACCTATTATACAGATGAGAAAACCAAGGTTCAGAGAAGTGCCCCAGGTCACACAACTGATAAGCGTTAATGTGGAATTCTAGCTCAAATCTGCTCATCCGAGTACTGGTCTCCCAATGGGGCCCTTCCATTTCATGGATGAAAGAAACTATGTGCTTTGATGACCCAGTGACTAGGTAGCAAAATTGGCATGTGATCATTGAAACCGTGGATCTAAAGCAGGAGTCAACAAGCTTTTTCTGTAAAGGGCAAGATAATAAATATTTTTGACTTCGCAGGCCATTCAGTCTCCGTTGCAAATGGTCAACTCTGCCCTTGTAGTGAAAGCAGCAATAGACAATACAGAAATGGATGGAAGTGGCTCTGTTTCAATAAAACTTCATTTATAGAAACAATAGTTTGCCAACCCTGGATTTGAGTTTTCTGACTTTCAAGATGCAGAGTAAAGAGAACCTTGTGGCAAATACTCCATCCCTTTCCTTTACTTCCTTCTCTGCATTGATGGCTCTGGTCATTCCATGGCTACCTTCCTTCTGGGACATTTCACGTGAACTCCCCACTCTGTGCCTTTGCTTGAGTTATCCCAGTTACCTTCACCAATCCATACGCCCTTCTCTCAAAGTTCAGTGCATGTCTCACTTCCTCCCCAAAGGCTTTCTCCACCTGGCTTTCCCTTACATGAGAGGTGTTCTAAAAGCAGATCTGATGTGACTTTCCCTGGTTAGCACCCTTCAGTAGCTTCCCACGATTTTCAGGATAAAATCTGAGTTCCTTTACAGCAAGCCCTCACCACCTCCGCTGATGTTTGCAGGTGGGGACCTGGTGCTTTGAGCACACACCCTGTTCATGCCGTTGGTTCATCACGTGGATAGCCCTGACTGGGGTGTCAGCTTGTACCAGTCATGTATGCAAGAATGTAACTCTCCTTTCTCTACATTCTTCAGTATCTCCCCATTTCTTTATTTCTAATTATCTCAGAAATCACTGTTTCTGCTCATGGTGAAAAAAATAACTTGTCATTTCATGGCAACCCAGTCTCTTCTAGATTTCAGCACAGTCAATTCAGAATGTCAGCTTGGCCCATTTAAGACTATTTTTGTCCGGGCACGGTGGCTCATGCCTGTAATCCCAGCACTTTGGGAGGCCGAGGCAGGCGGATCACGAGGTCAGGAGATCGAGACCATCCTGGCGAACATGGTGAAACCCCGTCTCTACCGAAAAATACAAAAAAATTAGCCGGGCGTGGTGGTGGGCACCTGTAGTCCCAGCTTCTAGGAAGGCTGAGGCAGGAGAATGGTGTTAACCTGGGAGGCGGTGGAGCTTGCAGTGAGCAGAGATGGCGCCACTGCACTCCCGCCTGGGCGACAGAGTGAGACTCTGTCTCAAAAAAAACAAAAAAAAGACTCTATTTTCTACCCTCTCCTCCAAGGTGATCTAAGCTGCCAGGGGGTGATGTTTCTCCCAGGCATTGAGGAGGGCACCTGCTGGCCCCAGGCCTTTCTGGTGGCTGCCTTCTTATTGTGGAGGCAGCATCTGCTGCTGTGACCTGTGATCATGCTCTTGTTCGGGATTTCCGGGTCTACACACGAGGTATCTTCCTCCTCTCTCCAGTTGGTTAGACCTGTACCTCCTGTAGGGCAGGAAAGCTGTTCTGTCATTGTTCATTCTTCCCTACCCTGAGGTTTATGGTATAAAGCCTTTGCTCTGCATTAATCAATTTTTCTTTAGATATGTAAAGGTAAGATTTTGAAGTTTTCTCAAACACAACCAGCCAGCCAAACCCTCGAAAGTTTTCTCCCTAGAAAAGTGGCTTTTCAAATCTGAGAATTTGACTCTGTTCTAAATGCTGCTTTCTCCCCGTGAAGCTCATGCATGTAGCCATCTCTTGCTCCTGTCTGAGATCTTTCAAAATATTACTGCTCAGCATTTAGTAAGTCACTTCTTCCATGAGGTCTACCCTTATCTCCCCAGTTGGTGGTGGTAGGTGGCCCTCTTCTGTGCTACTGTTAACATCTTATGCATTATTCCTATCATTGTAACCTGTATCCTAATTGTCCATTTACTTGACATCTCTCAACAGAGTACGATCATCTTGAAAACAAAGGTCATACTTTTTAATTCCTTATATATCCAGGGCTTAATACAGGTCCCTGCACAGTGTAGCTGGTTAAAAATATATATATATATATATATATATATATATATGCTGTCTCTTATACACATCTAGATGTGTATAAGAGACAGGTGTGTGTGTGTGTATATGTGTGTGTGTGTGTATATATATAGATATAGATATAGATATATATAGAGATAGGCGTGATCACATGCCAATTTTGCTACCTAGTCACTGGGTCATCAAAGCACATAGTTTCTTTCATCCATGAAATGGAAGGGCCCCATTGGGAGACCAGTACTCGGATGGGCAGGTTTGAGCTAGAATTCCACATTAATGCTTATCAGTTGTGTGACCTGGAGCACTTCTCTGAACCTTGGTTTTCTCATCTGTATAATAGGTAAAATAATAGTATATACTTTATATATAATATTTATAGTATACGTATTTACCATATATAGTATTTACCATAGCCCACCATATAGGGCTGGTGTGAGGATTAAATAAGGCAACATATGAGCTAACATAAATTCTTAAGCACAGTGTTTGACACATGATGGTTGTCCAAGAAATGTTAACTATGTTTCTGTTGTTGTTAAATTGTCTATTATTTAGCTTCTGTTTAAAACCTGAGAGATTTATGAAAGATCGTTTAAAAGACAAACCATCTATCTATCTATCTATCTATCTATCTATCTATCTATCTATCTATCTATCTATCTATCTATCTAGTTTGTTGATTGAATAACCCACACAGCCTCTCCTGCAATTCACTTCAATGACCATCTGGTTAGTATCTACTGCATTGTTAACTAGCTTTTAAGACTGTGTTTTATCTTTTCAGCTAATCATAAAGTCCTTGAAGTCACTGGCAATGCTATATAATTTTAGTTTATTTTCTGATTCTCCTAAAATACTCTGTGCAGGACTAGGTATACAAAAATATTTGTTTAGTCGATGATTAAAATTACTCCTCTCTTTGTAAAAGAAAACAAATACGTGCAATTTACAATAACATTCTAATTGGATTCTTCAGGTAGGTCATGTTGACTTTGCTGCATCATTTATCCTCATTGGTGTTTTAGTTATTAGATATTTGTCAGCTCTCCCAGACTTATGACTGTGTTTATTTTAAGCCACTGTGTTCAGCACCTCCAGCAGTGGTTTGTGCTGAAGGGAAATTTAATAAGCATTGAACGATGATCAGATATTGGCTCTTTTCCACCAAATAAGCTCTCTAATCATTCCCTATTCTGTCCTGTGAACTTGCTTAGATTTCAAAGGATGTGCGACGCATTGCATAGTATGTCCCCTTCACCTTAAATTTAGTCATGGAAATATAGCATTAAGAAATTATGCTAATTGGCTGAGGCACATTGAACTAGTTACTTCCATTATTCAGAACTTAGTTTCCCCATTTGTAAATAAAGTAGGAAAGACAGTGTGATCTTGGGGTTCTCTCTCTGTTGTGTAAAACTCTGCACATCAAATCCAGGTACCTGGAGAAGGGAATGGAGCACAGGCATAGACAACAAGAGACAATGGGAAATGCTGCCTTACCAAGCCAGCTGCTTCATACAGAAAACAATTCAGAGTCTAAAACTGACTCAGCAGCAACACGTGGATGCAGAGAAGCAATGGGTTTGGGGAAAATAACATCTAGAGCTTATTGGATGCATTTTCCTAAAGACCAATTGAAGTTCCTTTTCTTAGACACAGAAAGCGTTGATTTTTATGCCAAGTACTAGACACTTTCACACAAGTAACGCTTACAACAATCTGAAGACAATTTTTCTTTCTTTCTTTTTTTTTTGAGATGGAGTTTTGTGCTTGTCACCCAGGCCGGAGTGCAATGGTGCCATCTCAGTTCACTGTAACCTCCACCTCCTGGGTTCAAGCAATTCACCTGCCTCAGCCTCTAGAGTAGCTGCGATTACAGGGGCTGCCACCATGCCCAGCTAATTTTTGTATGTTTATAAGAGACGGGGTTTCACCATGTTAACTAGACTGGTCTCGAACTCCTGACTTCAGGTGATCCACCTGCCTCAGCCTCCCAAAACTGCTAGGATTACAGGCGTGAGTCACCATCCCCGGCTTGATAATCTTTCTTATATTTATCATTCTTTTTAAAGAAAACAAACAAAAAAAGGATTCACTGAGGTTAAATAACGTGCACAAAGGCAGACAGCTAGAATACGGCAGATCCAGGATTGAAACTCTGAATTCGTGCATGCTCGTTCCCCTCTGCTTGGCAATTCCCAGTACTGATAATAGTCCTCTATCTTTATTTAAACAACAGTGTGATATTAGTGCATGTCATTGGAAGTGGCTGGGAGCATTGTTAAAGCTTTGGGCCACAAGTGTACTGTTTAGTGCAATGAAGCAAATATCTTTTCATACAAATAATTTATTTGTACCAAAGTTTTCTACTTGAACACACAAAGTGAGTTGGACTAATGTATTATTTTATTCTAATGAGGTGGTTGGAAATTAATGTATTTAGAGCTTATGAAATTTCAGACTAGCTTTCAAAACCTTTATTTATTTCCTGGTGGACTTCAAGTAAAATGTAACCGAAATGATTCTTATTCATCTACATGTTTATGCTCATGAAAAACATTTGGATGAATTATTTAATGCCCACTGCTTAAGATCCTTTTCTTAAAGGCCATTTGAAGTCGCTTTTCTTTGAAACAAAACATGTTGATTTTGATGTCAAGTGTAAATGAATTTGAACCATAGACAAGTTTGCAATTTAGGATGAAGCCTTGAACTTTGGAAGCTCCAGTTGGCATCCAACCTTGGCAAATGCATTCTTTAACCTCCAAAGTAGTTACATTGGAGAAATCCAGAGGGATAACAGGGCTTTAATGAAAATTGTCAACAAAATTGAAGAGAAAAAAAGAAAGCATATTTTAAAATCCAGAACTGGAGAGGTCCCTAAACTACAAACAACTGACGCATAAAACTCAAGAAGGCTTCAAACAGCTTTAATCTGCTAGTGAATCTGTTCTTTGATAGCATGTAAAATCTAGGCTGAGAAGTGTGTGCTGAAGGGTTTCAGTACACTAATTCCAACTAATTCCAAGATTGATTTTGCTAAAGAACCTGACTGGCATTCTAAAAAGAAATGGCAGGGAACGGAAGAAGAAGAAAGAAAGAGAAGACAGAGTCAGAGATAGAGAGAGAGATGGAGAGATAAAGATACAGAGATGATGGGGAGTGTGGAGAGACACTGAGAGAGAGAGAGAGCAGGACCGACAGCAAAAGAGAGAGAGAGAAAGAAGGGGAGGGAGAGATCTGTGTTTAGAGACCAAAGATTTAGATTTGAATCTTAGTTCTGTTATTAACATTTTATAAGATTTCATGTAGATCACTGAGAGCAATTTGAACTTCAGTTTTCTTACATATATAGTGGGAATAAAGACATCAGACTTTACACTGTAGGATCAATTGAGGTGGTGCATGTGAACAATTCTGCAGATGTAAAGATGATGCAAATGTGGACATTGTTAACCCCTCCTCCCTTACTGGTAGGTCAACACACAATCCTCACCTGTTTCCATCCCCTCTCTGAACTTTCCTGTGTTGCTCCTCCGAGGCAAATCTTTCCAAGTGTGCTCTAAATTCTGATGCCTGGATCTCATCCTCTTCCGCTGTTTTTCACTTTTGTTTACTTCTGCCTTTCTGCATTCCCTCAATTTGTCATTTATTTTTAGATTCTTCCTGGGAGCCTTCAAACATCTCTTGACCCTCTAGTTGCTCTCTAGGTGCCACCCAAGTCTCTTCTTCATTTCATTTTCAGGATTCTTGTAAGATATGTCTACACAAGCTATCTCCACTTACTTACCTCCAAAGCTCTTCTCCACCCATTTCAGTGTGGATCCCACCACTTCCCGCATCTCTATCCCTCCCTGTTTTAAGACACCAAATGGATTCCATAGTGCAGAAACTGGTGTAACTTTCTAGTTTCATAAAATGAAGCTGTTTTCGCATTGAATACTCTTTTCTTCTTGAAATGCTATCTTATTGGGGCTTCTGTGACTTCAGTCTCTCCAAGTGTTCTTGCTAGCTGCCTGGAAGCCCCTTCTGAGCCTTTTTCTGATGGTTCATTTTCCTCCTCACTATCTCTGTATGTTGGAATATCTCGAGGAACAGTCCTAGGCCTTTTCTCTTCTTGGTCCACACTCTCCTCTAACAGTCCCATTTACTTACATGGCATCAAAACCTCTATTATACCAAAATTCCCCAGTTCAGTCTGCATCATCCAGCCTCTCTCTTGTCTTGTATCTAGGCTCACATTTCAATAGTATCTCAGCAACTCTTCTTAAATATATTCCAGACAACTCAAAATGAACATGTTCAAAACAGAAATTATGCTTTTTCCTCCACATATGCTTCTCTCC
Source organism: Mandrillus leucophaeus (assembly GCF_000951045.1). Lineage (NCBI taxonomy): Eukaryota > Metazoa > Chordata > Mammalia > Primates > Cercopithecidae > Mandrillus > Mandrillus leucophaeus. The sequence continues at coordinate 3,040,855 of NW_012102710.1, read as the reverse complement.
AAGGCCTCCCCAGCTCAGTAAATGACCAGTTGTTTATGTCTGAAAGCTGAGAGTTGTTCCTGATACTTCCTTATCCCTTATTCTTTACACTAAATTTAATACCAAGTCCTGTTAATTCATCTTCCAAAGCACCTTGGTGTGTGCCCACTTCTGTTTGGGTTCATTTATGTCACTAGTCCAAATCACCATCATTTCTCATCTGGACTGTGGTGTTCATTTCCAACTGTTTTTTCCACTTCTAATTCTGTTTTCTTTGATTCTGTTCTTCAACCAGCAATGAGTGATATTCAGAAAATTCAAAGTGGTTATGCCATTCCTCAGTTTTAAGTCCTTTATTTGGACTTCCAATGGCACTTTCTATAAAATCCAACATTTTCATTAAAGTCTGCAAGACCCTCCATGATCTGCGCTTTGCCCCTCTTCTCCAATCTCATCTCATTCATCACTGACCCTCTTATTTATTGCCAATCATTTCTGCCAGGATGTTCTGGAGTTTAACATTTCTTTGTGTTACAAAAGCCAGATAACTATAAAGAATTCAGAGTTGTGTTGCCAGAAACACAGATGTCGTTTTGTTTGTATCAGAGCCATTTGAACCAGAGTGACTCCATCTTGAATAGGGGCTGGGCAAAATAAGGCTGAGACCTACTGGGCTGCATTCGCAGGAGTTTAGGCATTCTCAGTCACAGGATGAGATAGAAGGTGGGTACAAGATACAGGTCCCAAAGACCCTGCTGATAAAGTAGGATGCGATAAAGAAGCTGGACAAGACCTGCTGAAACCAAGATGGCGATGAAAGTGACCTCTGGTCATCCTCACTGCTCATTATACTTTAATTATAATGCACTAGCATGCTAAAAGACACTCCTACTAGCACCATGATAGTTTACAAATGCCATGGCAATATCCGGATGTTACCCTATAGGGGTAAAAAGGGGAGTCTAAAAAGGGGAGGAACCCTCAGCTCTGGGAAATCTCCACCCCTTTCCCAGAAAACTCATGAATAACCCACCCCTTGTTTACCATATAATTAAGAAATAAGTATACACAGTCGAGCAGCACATGCTGCTGCTCTGCGTATAGAGCAGCCACCCTATTATTCCTTTACTTTTTAAATAAACTTGCTTTCACTTCATTCTATAGATTCTCCCCAAGTTCCTTCTTGTGTGAAGCACAAGAACCCTCCCTTGGAGTCTTGATTGGGACCCCTTTCCAGTAACACTTATGCTTTTCATAGAAAATATTATTTTATATGGTCCCAAGGGAATACTGGGGAGCAAGGAGAACATTTAGAAAAATATGAACAAATTAGAAGTCTAAGGGTTTCCTTTCTTTTGTGCTAGAATAATAGCACTGAAAGGGAGATCAGAGGTCATCTAATTCAACTTCTTCCTTTGGAAGATGAGAAGACAGTGGTTCAGGGAAGAAAAATGATTCCTTAAGATCACAGAGCTTGCCAGTTTACCTGTAATGTAACCAACTTCTTTGTTAGGTATAATCATGGTAGACCAAATTTACCTTCCTTATGCTAAAATGATCTTTTGCTCTTCAAATGTTCCTCTGCAGTGTGATGGAAAGGAACTCTGTCATCTGTGTGTTCCTACAAATAAGTTTAAGAAAAGACACTGTAAGAATGGCTGCTTAGAGTTTAAACCTCATTCTTCAATGAGAATAACATAATCTTTCTGTCTCTTAAGAAACTTCAGGCATAATAGAAGGCAGACGTTTTTAAGTTGGAGGCATCCAGAAGCTTTTACCTCTCATATTTAAAATCCGATCATTGAGAGTATCCATTTGCCAAGCTCTTTGTGCATGCAAAGAATGAGGATAGCTTTTTTCTAAGCCTCAGTTTCCCCATATGTGGAACAGGGATAATATTCATACGATAGTGTGTTTATGTCACAAAGTTGTGGTGAAAATAGGTAAGAAAACATATTTAATAGCACCAAGCATTCTGTACATGCTCACTTCCATTTTTGCCTATTTTACTTTCTTCCCTCCTTGGACAAATTATATAGCTGCTTTCATCTCTTCGCTGTAACTGAGGGGACTGAGAGATATATATAGGTGCATGTATTCACCCCCACACATGTAAGTATGGTGTAGAAACATACATGCTCTTAAATGTTCTCCTTTGTAGCACTTATTGCAGTTGTAATCATTGATTTAAACATTTGCCTAATGCCTGACTTTCTATCTGAACTCTAAGCTTCATGTGAGTAAGGACCATTCTTGCTCTGTTCTCTGTTGTATGCGAGCATCTGCAGATTCTTAAAAATTCATTTTACATCTATTTTTTGTATGTTAATTTAAGTGCCAAACATTTTTCTAGGCCCTGGATATCTGGCAGTTTACAGAAAACAAATCTCTGGCTATAGCGCTTTGTTCTAGTGGAGGAAACAGATGATCATACATCACTGCTTCTCCATTTACTTGCTGTGTGATTTGAGGAAAGTTACACAACCTATCTGTGCCATAATTTCCTTATCTGCAAAACAAGAGATCATTGTCCATAGGTTTCTCACATTTTTTAGCTCCTGTGAACAGCTGTTATTCTGGGCCCAGCTTTTTAGGTATGTGTATATATATAATATATATATATATTTTTATATAAATATATATAAATTTTATTATATATAATATATATAAATTTTATTTTATATATATAATAAAAATTATTTTAAAAATATGTTTTGGAGACAAGGTCTCACTCTGTTGCCCAGGCTGGAGTGCAGTGGTGTGATCACTGCTCACTGCAGCCTTGACCTCACTGGTTCAAACAATCTTCCTGCGTTAGCCAAATGAGTAGCTGAGACTTCAGCTGTGCACCACCACACCCAGAAAATTTTTGTATTTTTTGTAGAGACAGGGTTTCACCATGTTGCCTAAGCAAGTTTTGAACTCCTGGGCTCAAACAATCTGCCCTCCCTAGCCACCCAGTGTTGAGAATACAGGTGTAAGCCACCATGCCTGGCCTTTTAAAATAGATTTGTATAGCACATAGCCTTGGAAGGTATAGCACAGGGGTGTCCAATTTTTTGGTTTCCCTGGATCACATTGGAAGAAGAAGAATTGTCTTGGGCCACACATGAAATACACTAACACTAACTATAGCTGAGGAGATAAAAAAAATTGCAAAAAAACTCCTAATATTTTAAGAAAATTTATAAAATGTGTTGGGCCACATGCAGCCCTGTGGGCTGTGGGTTGGACGAGTTTAGTGTAGTGTCTCCCTCCGTGGACAGGGCAGATCTATTTCCTGACCAACATAATAAAGATAATGTTTTCTTCTGAGACAAAGGTTGAGCAGGTTTCCAGTGGCCTGGTTATAAGATTAGGGGTTTCCTAGGGTCAGATTCCTCAGCTGTGACACAAGTCCACAGTGTGTGCAGCATCTACACAGGCCCACCTGCATTGTCTCTGTGGAACTTGGGTGGAGCAAAGGGACCTGATATGAACATGAAGTTCATGCCATCTGTTGTGCCATGAGTAATAACCTCTTTGCTTCTGACCCAGGAGTCTCGTATCTTCTGCCAGCATCTGTGTGTGGCAGCTTGACTTATTAGCTGGCAAGCAGGGGAAAATATCAGATCCTTCACAATTTTATTTATATTTATGTATTTATTTTTGAAAATGTATTTATTAAATGTATTAATGCTAAGTTTGTTAAATTAGTATAAATTATGGGGCACAAGTGTAATTTTGTTACCTGAGTAGATGTCATAGTGGTAAAGTCAGGGCTTTCAGCGTATCCAGTATCTGTATAATGTACATGGTACCCACGAAGTAATTTCTCATCATCTACCCTCTTCCCACCCCCACACCCTTCTAAGTCTCCGTTGTCTATTGCTCCATACCAGATGTCCATGTGCACACACACTTATAAGCGAGAACAGGCCTTATTTATCTTTCTGTGTCTGATTTGTTTCACTTAAGATAATGGCCTCCAGTTCTATCCATGTTGCCACAAAAGACATTATTTAACTTAAAAAAATGGCTGAATATAGTATTCTATTGTGTATATAAACCACGTTTTCTTTATCTAATCATCCATTGATGACTACTTAGGTTGATGTCATATCTTTGCCTTGTCCTTTACAATTTTTGATAATAATATAGTTCCTACTTCACAGCGTTGTTGTGAGGATTAAATAAAAGAATGCCCTTGTGCTTACTGTTGATTTGTCTGGAATCCCCGTCTCGCCTCCTAACACATACTCCCTGATCCTGCATTCACATGATATTTGCCTGCTCATTCACTCACCTCCTTTAGGTTTCTCCTCAGATAGTACCTTCCTAGTGAGGTCTATCTCAACATCCCTGTTTAAAATGACAGCTTCCCCCTATTAGTTAGCATTCAACCAGAGAAATAGAAGCAGTAGGAAACACATATTAAGAGATGTACTGCAGGAAATTGGCCTATGCAATTGTGGGAGCTGGCTAGGCATGATAAATATCCACAGGTCAGGTCCTTGGGAAGGGTGGGCTGGAACTCTCAGGTATGAGCTGACACTGCAGCCCACAGATGGAATTTCTTCTCCAGGGAAGCCTCAGCTCTACTGGTGAAACCTTTCAACTGCTTGAATCAGGCTCACCCAGACCATGTAGGATCATCTTCCTTACTTAAAACCAACTGATTATGGACTTTAATCACATCTACAAAATACCTTCATAGTAACACCTAGATTAATGCTTGATGGAATTATAGAGGAGTGAAGCCTTGACAGGTTGACCCATCAAAAGACCAGACACCACAATACTGGCTATTTTCTTCATCTGTTTATTTTTGTCACCAAAAATAAATTAGATGCTATCAGCATCTAATTTACTATTTTAACTTGTTTTTCCAGTTGTCTGTCTCCTCTACTAAAATGTGCATCCCATGAAAAGGGGGATTTTTGACTGTTCACTGTTATCTTATTTGCCTATACAGTTGTGTATATGGGAAATAGCCTATACCATGCTATTATTGACCAATAGCAGTAGATGGACAATAAATACATGCTAAATTGTTGAATGAATGAATACAACATGCTCAGAAAAGGGCCTGATGCATTATACGTGTACACTAAATGGTATAATAAATGTGCAAAAGATACCATCCACTTTGCATTTATGCATCTCAATATTATTTTCACTCTTTCCTTCTTTGATCCTAGACACCTTTTCAAGGGTGCTAAATCCAGTAGCCTTTGCTAGATCCAGGTCGCATGGAACTCCCCTGCCTGCCCCAGTCTCTAGCCTCACTTATGGTCCACTCAAATGCATCAGATGCTTCTGCTGGCCTGAATTTCTTTGAATCCTTAAATTCCTTTTGCTGCACCTCCTGCCTCTCTTCTCTTGTCCAAGCTGTTCTCTCAGCCATGACTGCTTTCTCCCACTTTGGATTCACCTGGCTCAGTTTTATTCCTCTTTTAACATTCAGTCGAGGTGTTGATTCCTGTTCAAGGTGCTTTCTGATCCCCAAGATGGGTGCCTCCTTTTGTGCCTCCCTGGTGTTTTGCCCTCAGTCTGTCCTAACACCTGGCCGACTCCTACGCTCCATTATAATTGGCTTTTTCACTCATTCCACACTAAAATCCTTGAGGACAAGATCATGTCATTTATTTCTGTATCTCCAGAATATAGTACGACTTCGGGCACAGAGAGATGCACAATACATTTTGGACAAACGTGTAGTTGAATGAGGGCACCCAAATGACACAGAAACAGCTACTTTGCTCAGCAAGGGCAGTGCCTCTCAACCCTTACCTTGCATTAGAATCCGAGGAGAGAGTTTTAAACATACAGTGCCTGGGCCTGAACCCCCCAAATTCTGATTCAGCTGGTCAAGCATGAGGCTTGAGTGTTGGTTTTTGTTTTTTAATTTATTTTATTTTAATTTTTAATGGAAACTCTATAAAATGAGTTTGATGTGCAGCCAGGGCTAAGGAACACAACCTCTGAGATAGCTCTGAGCTAAGTTTCTATTTTATTTGCTCCCTGTCTCCAGAGGGACAGAGTTACCCCTTTCCCTTTAATTTGAGAGCAGTTTTTTTTTTTTTTTTTTTTTTTCTGGGGAAGCTTTGTACCTGGAATCCTTGCTCAGTGCTCAAAGTTAATGGTGCACCTGTGTTTATGGCCTTGAGCAGCCTGGCCAGGGAAGAATTTGCATTTTTACTGCATTTTTATCATTTACTGAAAAGGATGTATTATGTGATCACAGGCAGATGCTTTGAAGGTAATACAAATGATTCAGAATCTGTCATTGAAACTCATGTTGTTTTTTGGGAATGAGAAGGAGTTTGTAGCTGGGTGGTGGGCTGTGGAGGGTTTAACAGTGAGATCAGTCTGTCAGGGCACCTGAATTTCTTCCTTGTTAACTACCTTCATCTACACATGGTGGTTAAGAGAGAGTACTCTGGAGTCAAATACCTGAGTTTGAGTCCAAGCTGAGATGTTTAACAACTTACTAGCCTTGTAATTTCTTTGTGCCTCAGTTTCCTCAAATGTCCCATAAGGCCGTAGTGCTACTGCATACAATTTTGAGGATTAAATTATATGTTGTATATAAATTACTGGGCACATAGTAGGTGCCCCAAGACCAAGTTATTATTGCTGTCATCTCCCCCATGCCTTCCTCTTCACCCATGGTCCCCAGCCTCAGGTGACATCTGTTTGATCACTCACCGGTATGTACGGAGCAATCCCCCAATTCCAGTGGCTGAACCCTTGTTCTCAACCCTGTCACAATGCAATATAGGTCTCTATCTAGGAGTGTGGATCTGCTATGATGCGGCGGTGATTAAAAGGCCCACACTTTGTCCATAGAGTGGACCTGCCATTTCCCAGGGCCTTTGGGAATCGATGGGATTCTCTGTGCTGATCAGAGGCAAAAGAACAGGAAAGATTGCTTAGGGGCTGGCCAGGCTTAAGTGAGGCATACCTCACATCCCTCCACATTTCTCTGTCCAAACTCAGTGTCATGGCTCCACTTAATAGAGATGGAGGCTAGGAAATGTAGTCTGTCTTTGTGTGCCGAGGCAAAGGTAATGGAGATGGCAAACATACCACATTCTCTCTGCCACATTCACTGCAGTACAGTTTAACTGTTGACAGATCTAGTTTCTCAAGACATGGACTTGCAGTTTTTCTAGGTTGTACTTATTTGAGATGCTTTTTTCAAACACAGAATGCACTGGTTGTTTTTTCTTCAGAGCAATATTGGCAGGAAGTGAGACGTGATCAGCGTTTCTTTGTGTTGCTTTTCACGATGACCTTGGTTGGCATTCTCTAAGGACACAGACGTACTGTTGTAAGCCGTGGCTGAAAGTACATTCAGACACAAGAGAGGTCGATGAGAGGGAAGTGAAAAGACAGAGTGAATAAAGAACTTTGTAATTTATCAAGATGATCAAGATGTGAGTACCCAAGTCTTTTCTGAATATTTTTCTTCAAAAAAAGTATCACAGGTGACTTGTGGATGTGGCTTTCTCTCTGGCCAGTGGGAGAAGACATCAGGAGAGAGTTCTGTAGTTTGATTTGTGCACTTGACAGATATATGTTGAAGTCCTTACCCCTAGTACCATGAAAGTGACATTATTTGGAAATAGGGCCTTTGCAGATGTAATGAAGTTGATACGAGGTCATAGTGGATCAGGGCAGGCTGGAATGCAATGGCTGGTGTGCTACTCGGATGAAGGAGGTTTGGACGCAGACACTCAGAGAGGAGAGCACCATGAAAAAGCACAGAGGCACAGACACATAGAGAAGACAGCCACGTGATGACCAAGGCAGAGATTGGGGTGATGCTTCTATAAGACAAAGAATGTCAAGGATTGCTGGACAGCCACCAGAGGCCAGAAAGAGGCAAGAAGGATTCTTCCCTAGAGACTTCAGAGACAGGGCAGCCCTGCTGACACTGTGATTTTGGACTTCTGTTTTTGGATATGCTGTTTGTTTTTCAGGTTATCCAAAGTTATATTGATTCTTTTTTTGTTATTGTAAATTTGAAGAAGGAGCATCTTTTGTGAATTCATGCGGAGATGTGGTGTGGGCTAGCAGTGGCCTGGATATGACCGTTAACATTCAGCCTGGAGTACATATTGTGGTTTGCTTGGTAAGGAAGAAGATTTAATAAGATTCCAAACTGATTTTCGTGTTACTCATCCTCACTGTTCTGATCACTGTGTCAAATTCTGACCTTATCCTTGAGGATATTCCCATCTCGTGGGGTGACAGACAAATCACAGGCTGCTAAACCATGTGTACTCGGGGCTGGATAGCAGCAAGCACAGAGCAGTCACTGTGTGAACACAAACAGGAGCATCTGACACTCAGCACCAGTGAGGTAGGGAAGGGTTGGTCAAGGAAGGCTTCCTGGAGGAGGTGGCTGCTCTGCTGTCACTCCCAGCTTTTTCTAAAGGTAAATGTTGTGCAAATCTTTAAAGGGTTGCAACCCTCAGAGTGCTCACGTACTTGAGACCGGCCCTTTTAGGATGCTTGAGAGAGTGTGGAGTTTTACTGATCGTGCCTTTGTATTTTGTATTTTTGATGGTTTGACAACTTGAGGCCTTGTTGACATTGGTAGGATTGCACCTCCCTGGACTAGCTAATTTCTAGCGATTACTAACAACTGGTTCTGAGCATGTCTTTCATATGCAAACCAACCAATCCAGAGCCCATACCCCAAGCACTTCATTTACAGAGATTTTATACTTCAGGCCACTATTTCCCTTATCGCCCCAGGGCCAGGTACCAGTAAGATAGAGGCACCCTCCATGCCCTAGAACCTGCTAAAATTATGCATACTACCCAGTCCTAATGCTTACCCTGTCTCACCCATTTCTCTGGAAACCACAACAAAGGCTCTTGCCCCCAGTTCCCCTTCTCCCCTCTGCCCAGGGGTCAGACCTGCTGCTTCCCTGCGTGGCCTTGCATAGAGTGGCATGAGAACTGTGAGTGGACTTTTTCCTTCATGACAGTCATTTCTGTGCCTGCGTGTCTTGCCATACCTGATTAAAACAGTCCCGGGTACCCATTGAAAAAAGAACTGATTAAAGGGTTTGGGGAACTGTTTGGATTTCAGAAAGGATGGAGCCTGAAGGGAGAGAGGGATGTGGTAAGAAGGCTGCAGAAATGAGCAGCACTCACATCCTGGGAGACGTGGCAGGGATGAAAGAAGACAGCCAGAGACCACTCGGCACCAGGGACAGAAACCTTGGCTGGGGAACCAGAAACCTATGCTGTTCATCAGCCCTCTGTCAAGTCATGACTACTGTAAGTTATCTGAATTTCCCTACAGGAGGCAGCAAAGGCCCGTGTGCATCTCTCTTGTGGCATTAATAAAGGTGCTTGGAGGGTGAGAGCCAGAGTCCCTGTCCTAAGCAGGTTTTCAGGGAGATAACTCAGAGAGAGTGTGGAGTCCAACAGTACAGTTTTGGGAAAGAAAACAGGCCAAGTCCCTGGAGAACAACAGAAAGCCAATTTGGGCCTCAAAAGTAGCCCTGGCAGCCTTATCAGTCAAAAGGCTTCTCGGAGAAAGCATTTCCAGCACCCTGCTTGTGCTGCCACAGTGGCAACCTGCCCTCCTGTGGGCTCAGCTCTCCCAAGCTCTGATGAAAGGACTGGCCAGGAACACCTTCAATCAATTCCCCTTTATCTCTTCCTAAGGGAGGATAATCCTCTGTTTTGCAGTCTCTTTCCATCCAGCATGTAGCATCTATTGATTTTTATAGTTGTTTTGCCAGTCGATACGGGCGCTGAAGGAGAAACACCTGCAGGTCTGAAGTTCTGAACTTGAGGAAGAAGTTCAGACTGTTGAAAGTAATCACTCTTTTTCTTCTTCTTCTTCTTTTCTTTTTAAAGTGCCAGATCCTATGGGATATAGTACACAGATCCTCTTTGAGGAATGCATATTTATTCTGGTTTAATCATTTTATTCCTTTCATATCATCACCAAAGCAAAACTCTCTTCCTGATTATTTGTTTATGAGAATACATAGTGGCACAATGTTACATCAAACACCGTCTTACGTGTTCTTAGGCACAGACATTACGGCAACAAAAGGTCAAATCATAGCATCTCAGATTTGGAATAATCATTATTTAGGTACTTGTGGCTCATAAAACACTTTCTCCTTTGTCATGTAGTTCAATTCTCACATGGAATCATTTTTTTATGGATTAGGAATTTGAGCTATAGAGGGAAGGTCATTTATTCTTTCAGAAAATATCCACTGAGAATCCTCTTTGGGAGCAGTATTATCCTAGGTGCTGAGGATCCAGTGTAACCAGAAGAGAGGAATACCCTGCCTTCCCGGAACTTATTCATAAGTAAGGCATTCTGGAATCTGACTTGAGCTCAAGTTTCCTGTGATAAGTGCAACAAGAATGATTTCTGAGGCTGTTTAAAGTGAAACTTTGCCACTCCATAGCTGTGCGATCCTGGTCAAATTACTGAACTCACTTAAATCTCCATTTAAGATACAGAAAATGACTGTACCTGACTCAAGGGGCTGCTGAGAAGCTAAGGGATTATGGAGGTCAAATACCTGGCACACAGTAAGGACTCAGTAACAGACAATTGTTATCACTGTGCATGAACAGCTGTAAAGGCTTGGAATTACAAGTCATTTCTTCCCAATTGGTGACAGGAGCAGAGAAACCTTCTCAGAGGAGGTTACCTTGACCTGAGCATTAAAGGACAGGCCGCTATTTTTGGGAAATGATCTTTTTCTATCTGTTAGAAAAATACTTGATTGAGGCCCATTTGATGAGTCTTTTGTGTAATGATATTAATTTCCCATTAGAAAAGTTTTATTCTGGAACTTGTGAGTTCAAGTCAACATATTGAAAGTGAGAGTCATAAAAAGACAGCTGAGTGACAAGATGCAGAAATGCAACCAATATGAAATTTAGTTCAGTTCTTTTACAAACATTCCTCTACAGTAACAAAGAGTGGGCTCTGTAGTCAGGCAGAAGGCCTGCATTGGACCCTGGTTCCTCCATGTATAAGATGTGTGCCTCAGATAAGTGCAGTAAACCCTCTGGGTCTCAGTCCTTCATCTATGAGTTAGGAAGAACATTTCGTGCATCTTGGGGATAATGCTTATAAAGCACTTAACATGATGCCTGGCTAACCAAGGACAGCTGAAAACATAAAATTAATGTACCCAAGACTGGTTTCTTCTTGCATAATCACTTTGGTTAATGGCACAATGTGGGGAGAAGAGCCTTGTGTCCAGTCCTGGTCTTGTCCCTAACTCAGCAATGGCCATAGGGTAATTGATTGCCCATTCTTGGTTTATATTTTCTCCTCTGTAAAATGAATATTGGCACCAAACCTGGGTGCTTGGACCTTTTCTGTAGCCCAGAGGGGGTCCTGGAAACTGCTCCAGGTGTTTTCATAATTCCCAAAAGCCTGCTGGATGGGTAGGCTAAATAAAAGTACACAGGCTAGGAAAAATGATTTTTGTTGTATCATTCCTTTGTTAAAAATTCTCCAAGGCTCTCTATTTTCCTTGGGGGTAAAGGCCAGTGTCTTTCCAACATCCTACATGGTCTTGCACCATCTTTTTTTTTCCTTGACCCCACTACCTTTCTGGATCATCTGAGACTGTCCTAAGATTTTGTCCAGTCTGCACTAAGTGACTGTTTCTCAGATACTCTGGGCATGCTTTGGTTTTCCAGCCTTTGCTTAGAATGCTCACCTTAGAATGATACTGTATGAATGACTCTTACCTCCTTTAACTAGCACACCATGAATCCTATTGATATGGTTGGCTCTGTGACCCTACCCAAATCTTATCTTGAATTGTACTCCCATAATTCCCATGTGTTGTGGGAGGGACCCAGTTGGAGATAATTTGAATCATGGGGATAGTTCCCCCATACTGTTCTCATGGTAGTGAATAAGTCTTATGAGATGTGACGGTTTTATCAGGGGTTTCCACTTTTGCATCTTCCTCATTTTCTCTTGCCACCACCATGTAAAAAGTGCCTTTTGCTTCACGCCATGATTCTGAGGCCTCCTCAGCCATGTGGAACTACAAGTCCAATTAAACCTCTTTTTTCCTCCCAGTCTCATGTGTGTCTTTATCAGCAACATGAAAACAGGCTAATATAGTAAATTGGTACTAGGAGTGGGGTGTTGCTGAAAAGATACCTGAAAATGTGGAAGCAACTTTGGAACTGGGTAGCAGGCAGAGGTTGGAACAGTTTGGAGGGCTCAGAAGAACACAGGAAAATGTGGAAAATGTGTAACTTTCTAGAGACTTGTTGAATGGCTTTGACCAAAAGCCTGATAGCAATATTGAAAATAAGGTCCAGGTTGAGGTGGTCTCAGATGGAGATGAGGCATTTGTTGGGAAGTGGAGCAAAGGTGACTCTTGTTATGTTTTAGCAAAACCCTGGCAGCATTTTGCCCCTGATGTAGAGATTTGTGGAAATTTGAACTTGAGAGAGATGATTTAGGGTATCTGGTGGAAGAAATTTCTAAACAGCAAGGCATTCAAGAGGTGACTTGGGTGCTATTAAAAGCATTCAGCTTTATAAAGGAAGCAGAGCATAAAAGTTTAGAAAATTTGCAGGCTGACAATGTGATAGAAAAGAAAAACTGATTTTCTGAGAAGAAATTCAAGCCAGCTGCAGAAATTTGCATAAGTAATGAGGAGCCAAATGTTAATCTCCTAGACAATGGGAAAAATGTCTCCAGAGCGTGTCAGAGGTCTTCATGGCAGCCCCTCCCATGACATGCCAGAAGGCCTATGCGAAAATGGTTTCATGGGCCTGGCCCAGGGTTCCCATGCTCTGTGCATCATAGGGACTTGGTGCCCTATGTCCCACTCACTCCAGCTGTGGCTGACAGATGTCAACATGGAGCTCGGGCCATGGCTTCAAAGGGTGCAAGGTTTGACAGCTTCCACATGGTGTTCTGTCTGCAAGTCCACAGAAGTCAAGTAGTGGGGATTGGGAACCTCCTCCTAGATTTCAGAAGATGTATGGACATGTCTGGATACCCAGGCAGAAGTTTGCTGCAGGGGCAGGGTCCTCGTGGAGAACCTCTGCTAGGGCAATGCAGATGGGAAATGTGGGGTCAGAGCCCCCACAAAGAGTCCCTATTGGGGTACCACCTAGGGGAGCTGTGAGAAGAGGGCCACCATCTTCCAGATCCCGGAATGGTAGATCCACTGACAGCTTGCACCATTTGCCTGGAAAAGCCACAGACAACTCAATGCCAGCCTGTGAAAGCAGCTGGGAGGGAGGCTATATCCTGCAAAGCCACAGGGGCAGAGCTGCCAAAGACCATCATGGGAACCCACCTCTTGCATCAGCGTGACCTGGATGTAAGACCTGGAGTCAAAGGAGATTATTTTGGAGCTTTAAAATTTGCCTGCCACACTGGACTTTGGACTGAAATGGACCTTGTGACCACTTGGTTTTGGCCAGTTTCTCCCATTTGGAATGGCTGTATTTATACAAATCCTGTATCCCCATTGTATCTAGGAAGTAATTAGCTTGCTTTTGATTTTACAGGCTCGTAGGTGGAAGGGACTTGCCTTGTCTCAGATGAGACTTTGTACTATGGACTTTTGGGTTAATGCTGAAATGAGTTAAGACTTTGAGGGACTGTTGGGAAGGCATAATTGGTTTTGAAATGTGAGCACATGAGATTTGGAGGGGCCAGGGGCAGAATTATATGGTTTGGCTCTGTGTCCCCACTCAAATCTCATGTTGATTTGTATTCCCTTGATTCCCATGTGTTGTGGGAGGGACCCAGTGGGAGACAATTTGAATCATGGGGGCGGTTTCCCCCATACTGTTCTCATGGTAGTGAATAAGTCTCATGAGATCTGATGGTTTTATCGGGGTTTCCACTTTTGTATCTTCCTCATTTTCTCTTGACACCACCATGTAAGAAGTGCCTTTTACTTCCTGCCATGATTCTGAGGGCTTCCTAGCCATGTGGAACTGTAAGTCCAATTAAACATTTTTTTCTTCCCAGTCTCAGGTACATCTTTATCAGCAGTATGGAAATGGACTAATACACCTATGCTCAGCACTTTTTAAAATTACGGTCTCCCTTCCCCACATTCATCACTACTATCCCCTGACATCTCATGGTTCCCTCTCTTACCTTGCATTACGTTTTCCAGTAGCACTAATCATCACATAATATACAATGTAATTTGCTTTTTCTTGGTAAATTTTGTTTTGACTTTATGTTTAAACTAGAATTAATGTTGCACAAGGACCTGGAATTTTTAAAGTATTTTGTTCACTGTTGTATCCCAAGTATGGCAATCAATGCCTGGGTCATAGCATGTATTTACTGTATACATGATTATTGAGTGAACGGAGACACTTTGGCTGGAAGTCTGTTAACTCAGTAAAAGCACATGGGTTATTTCTTGAAAGAAATTCCTATTGGAAATTTTTAATACAAAATGGAGAAACAAACTATTTCTTAATAAATATAGTTTGCTTAACATAAACACAAAAGATTGCTAGACACAATCTTTCAAAGGAACATAGGTGAATATTAGTGAAGTCATAGACTCTTGATGGTGAATCTTGTAAATGAAAATATCTTCTAAGAATCCACTAGAGATCTAAAATTTCTTTCTGTTTTATTTTTTTGAGACCAAGTTTCGCTCTGTCACCCAGGCTGAAAGGCTGAAGCGCACTGGGTGCGATTTCGGCTCTCTGCAACCTCCACCTCCTGGGTTCAAGCAATTCTCCTGCCTCATCCTCCTGAGTAGCTGAGATTACAGGCATGCACCACCATGCCCAGCTAATTTTTGTACTTTTAGTAGAGACAGTGTTTCACTATGTTGGCCAGGCTGGTCTCAAACTCCTGACCTCAGGTACTCCACCCACCTTGGCCTCCCAAAGTGCTGGGATTACAGGTGTGAACCACCATGCCTGGCCTGAAATTTCTTAAAAGTGTGTGAATGTGAGTTTTGGGGGGTGTCAAGGGGAAGTCAGGATTGTGTTTTCTGAGCAGAGACCATCATATTGAACCCAGTATTGAACACAGTGTCATAGTAGGTGCTCAGTAAATCTTTATGGATCAGTTTTGAACTGAGTTTAGATAAAAATACTGTCTCTTTTTTTTTAAGCAAGACTGGGAACTTAAGGAGAAATATTTTTATTATTTTATTAAGTGAAATAAACCAATGAGACACAGTATTTTATGCCCTGATTATTTCTCTTCATCAATTTGCCCTTTGTTACCATGGGGAAACTAGAGTCCATAATTAAAGAATTAAACCTCCTTTATTCACTTATGCAGTGCACACTATCACATGCCATTTGATGTTTATTTTCCAGATGAAGGGAGTTTAACTTATTTAGTTTTCTTCTCTTGGGGCCTCAGTTGTCTGACCCACAGAAGCCTCCAGGTTTGTCTGGAAATGACCTCCATTTTCACTTTCCTATGGACTCACTCACCTTTGGGCAGGTAAAGAAAAGTGCTGGGTGATTTAATGAAATCAAATCCTCATCCACCTTGGCTAGCAATAGATGGAGAAACTCCCTATGGTTAGGAGGGAGTTCTTTCTTATCCCTGAGACACACTTTCTCTTTGCATCTGACAAAGCTGGTTTCAGAGACTGCAGATCTTATTTTCACACATGTGTCCAAGGTGAACCTAAATCCACTCCTTTATTCCCCATGGTACAATCAAGGCATGAAAGAATGATTAACAGGGCTCCCAGATAACAGAACAGAATTAACTCTAGAGGTACCACTTGATATTTTATTATATGGATACCTGGTACCTAACAGTAGTCTCAATTTTCCTACAACCTATCTCCCTTCCTTGCCCCATGTCTAAAAGCTTCCTTGAGTCAAGGGCCAGTTTTCTCCCACCTTCTTTTAAGTATGTTTAGATTCATTAAAATCTTAACTAAAGAGAGTGGGCTCAGAGAATGATGATCATTCCTTGGTCCTGCCCATCTAATCCTTGCCTACAAGGCTTGATTTTCTATAACAGAACCTGCCTCTTCCTTGATGTCTAAAACTGGGAAAAATCAGACCCTTTAGAAGTGACAAAGTTTTTCTTCTCCCAAGGATGTAAACTTAGTTTACAGTTCCGACTAGCAAGCCCTCCTGAGCACAGTGTGACACACCCCACCCTCATACAAATGATACCTCTCTGTGCCTCAATTTCTCATAAGCAAAATGAAGATATACTGGTACCTCTTAGGTTTTGAGTACTAAGTATAAATTACTTAAAAAAAAGTACCAAGCACATAGTAAATGCCATTTAAATTCTAACTGCCATTGTATCTTTAGGCTCAAACACAAGTAACCCTAATATAATCTGGGGCTTTATATGAGGCAGTCTTTTGGGGGAGTTATATTCAAAGTACCACAGACTGACAACCCGAACATAGCTTAAGATAGCTCAGATCTTTACTCTTGATCTTGAGAAGCATCCAGGAAGAGGAAATTTTTTATAATCACAAGAAGAGAACCTGTGGTTGCCAAATGTATTCTGGATCTGATCATGGGGTATTGGATACATGGCAGTAAATCCAGGGCTGAACTGAAGGTGTGTGTACTGGTAGAGAATATAGAAAGCAGATGCAGTGACAGAATGGACAATACATCTTGGAGAAAAGTGAAAACAGTAGTAATAGCTAACATTCATTCAATGCTCACTAAGTTCTAGGCACTGCACTAAGATATTTATATACACTAATTTCATTTAATATTCACAACATTACAATGGGGTAGGCATTATTAATATCTCTATACTTCTACTGTGCCTGTTTTATAAGTAAGGAAGCTGAAGATCAGAGAGGTTAAAGTACAAAACTGAGGCCACACAGCTTCTAAGTGGCAAGGCTGGAAACTTCCAATAAAAATATATCTGTCTGATTCAAGAACCCAATCACCCTATTAAGAGTCAGGCATTGTAAAATGACTTAGATGCCATACGCAAAGAGCTGAAGCTGACAGGTTGTTAGAAATGGAAAGTAGTAATCCAAGTGCAGCACTATCGTTTAAATATGTTTCCCAAATTTCTTGTGTTGGAAACTCAATTCCCCAAATCCATATGTCAATTGGAGATAGGATCTTTGCAAGGTAATTAGGATTAGATAAGGTCATCAGGGTGGAGCTTCCGCTATGAGAACAACAGCTTCATAAGAGAGGAAGAGAGACCTGAGCTGGCATGTGTGCTCTTGCCCTCTCATCATGTGATACCCTCTGCCATGTTATGACACAGCAAGAAGGCTCTCACCAGATGCCAGCATCATGCTCTTGGAACTCCCAGCCTCCAGAACTGTGAGATGAATAAAATTCCTTTCTTTAGAAATTACCTAATCTGTGATATTCTGTTACAGCAACAGAAAATGGGCTAAGACATGGAGCAAGGGGCAGAATGATTCTTGAAGAAGCTGAGTAACTTCTGGTATGTTTGCTTTTTTATATACATTTTGCCATACTCTTGGGATATGAATTTTTATGCTTAAAACAACAATACTACATGCAATTCTGGGGAAAATATCTTGTAAGTTATGGTGCATGTCTTGTTTGTTTCATCTTTCATTCTACAATGAATATAGAATGTGCTACCACTGAATCATGTACTGTGACTACAGATTTAAAGAAACTCTGTTACCAAGGACCCCAGAGTCCAGGGGAGGAAAACAACATTTATTATACAATGAAATGAGACATAAAACATAGTTCACCATGAGAAGGAAACCTTGGTCTGCCTCTGGGAGTGAGGCAGGCTTCCTGGAGGAGGTCACCCTTGAGGATAGCTGTAGAAAAAGGAGCAGGAATTTGTCGACTGCATAAGGGGTGTGGAGGAAGGCATTCCAGGCACAGAAAATTGCCCTTCCTCTCTGAATTCCACATCCATCTGGCCTGTGTTAAAATGCTTAAGTATTTACTAAACATGCTTCTTACCAGAGGCAATGCTGTTTTTTAAAGGACACAATTAATTAGGCCTCAGGATATTGGCAATCAGGAAGAGTGTAGCATTGATGATATTTTCCTCGGACTTCCAGCACACTTGCTAGCTACCTGCTCCTCCCTCACGGGCTTCAACCTATGCCCTGAGGCAGTTTGACCCTCACATTTTCCTGCCTTGCTTTTGGCCTTGAGAATCCAGGTATCAGTAGGTGCCTTTGCCTCTTTTTGATGGAGCTGGTTTTTGCCTCCTTTCCAGTTGGTGCCCTCCTCGACTCTGGCAGGTGTCCAAGCCCTGTTGTTCTCCCTGCACAGGGCGGCTGAGCAGTGCTCTGTAAATTATGCACCAGTCCCACAATGTCTGGGGAGCCTGTGGACCCATTTTGTCTACCTGGAGGTAAATTATTTAGCAAAGGCAATTTAAATGATTCAGAGGGGATGGCGTGAAGTCCAGCTGTGGAACAGCTTGTCTGGGGAAATGTAACTGACTCTGGCGTGAGGAAAACTCAGCTCCAAGGCAGAACTGAGCACATTTTACCTGCTCCCTAGATCCTGTAGGTTCCATGCCCTACCTCTCTCCAGACACTGTCCCACATTAATAATCATTATAATTTAAAAGTCTATGATCTCATTTGGTGCTTGTTTCACCTCTGCAGCAGGGAGGTTTATAATAGTGTGGTCTGGGGAAGCAAGCTGGGTCTGGACAGGTTTTGTTATGAGTCCCGCTTTTCTAACCTGCTGGACCTCAGTCTCCTCTTCTGTAAATTGGGGATAATAAAAGCAACTTTGAATTGTTAACATCTGCATTTGACTATCTAATCTAAGAAATCTGGCCAAGACAAGCTCCTTAATATTCTGTCCCATGCTGTCCACAAACCTGTGCTAGGAACAGTGTCTCCATCTCAGTAAATGAGAACCTTTTACTCAGTTACTCAGGACTCAGCCCTACACATCGTGTTTGATTCGCTTCTCTCCTGCAGCCTCCACAGTGAATCTCTTCACTGGTCCTGTCTGCCCTACTCCCAAATGCATAGCCCATGGGATCCTTCTCACCAGGTCTTCTGCAGCTCTCCAGCTGAAGCCTCTGTCAGTTCAGCTGTGCTGTTGAAAAGCCCCCTTACTCATTCTCCTGCAGCTGCCTTTACCTCTCTTACCCTGTCTCATCCCCACCAAGCAATCAAGACGTTCTTTAAAAAATGAACAATAACAAAGAAATTGAATGATATTCTTCCTTCTTAACCCTCTGATGACTGCTAATTACCCTTAA
This sequence comes from Mandrillus leucophaeus, assembly GCF_000951045.1. Lineage (NCBI taxonomy): Eukaryota > Metazoa > Chordata > Mammalia > Primates > Cercopithecidae > Mandrillus > Mandrillus leucophaeus. The sequence continues at coordinate 3,021,681 of NW_012102710.1, read as the reverse complement.
AATAGAATCCATGGACTTTTTTTTTTTTTTTTTAAATCACCTACAGGCCTTACCTGATCGGGCTCCAGCACACCTCTCCCCACTTAACATTAACCCCACTGGCCTTGGGATTCTAGAACTTTCCAAACATGTTCCCACCTGAGGGCCTTTGCTGTCGTTGGCCCCTCAGGCTGGACTGGTCCTCCCCTGGCTTGGCTAGTTCCATTTCAATGTCTAGGCATCTGGGGAAATGGTACCTCCTCATGGGACTTCCCTGACAACCTTGAAGAGTCACCTTCCTGTCACACTGTAGTGGCTTTATTTCCTTCACGCCACTTATCCCTACATTCAGTTCTGACATTGAGCTTCATGGTTGGTTCACCATCCCCTCCACTGGAAGGCAGCTCCTTGCAGGATGGGCTCTTTTCGGTGTTATTCGCCATGGTAGCCCCAGATAGGGTCATTAGATAAAATACAGGACAACCAGTTAAACTTGAATTTCAGATAAACAATAATTACCTTTTTAATATAAAAATATTGCACAGGGCATACTTACGCTAAAAAAAAGAAAAAAAATTGTTGTCCCTGTATTTTTATTTGCTAAGTATGGCAACCCTAGTCCCTTCAGAACTGCCATCTCTGTTGAGACTTTATAAATACTTGTTGAAAGAAAGAAAGAAATAGTGAGTGAGCAATGAGCTCAAATAAAATCTGCAGACGGAATTACTTTTATCTTTTTGCCTTCATATTCCTAATGTCTTGTCAATGCTTGACATGTGATCTTTTTCCCCTTCCTATTATATCGTTAGTTTCATTTTGCAGTTGAATAAATAGGGTTAGAGAATAGGAGGCTTTTCCAGAGTTAAGCAGCTAAGGATAACATCACTGAATATAGAACAAAGTGACTTCTGAAAGGTGTGTTAAATCTGTAAAGGCTTATTTCCCTTCTCCCATAAAAGAAGTTGGCGTAAAGGCAGTCTAGGCCCGGTATGGTGTTTCCAAGACCATGCTTCAATCTTTCTCCTCCAGAATCATCAGACCAGTTTCTAACCTCAAGTTTACTGCATGGTCCTAGGATGTCTGCTGGAAAGCCTGTCATGACATTCACATTCCAGGCAGACAGCAGGCGCAAGTGGAAGAGGACAAACATCATTTATTCCCTCCCCTTTAAGACCTTCCTGAAAGTCAGTCACCATGACTTTTCCCATTTCATTGGCTGAAACTTTATCTCATGACCATTCCTGGCTATAAAGCAGCTGGCAATGCCATCATTTCAGGGGTTTATGTGTGCTGTTTTAAATACTGGGGTCTGTTCTTGGGAGCAGAAGAGAATGGACATTGGGAAGCAAGAGCAGCCTCTGCTCCAGCGAGAGTGGGGCAGACAGAAAGGTCCCTGGTGTATCCTCAGACTGCTGTACCCTATGCCTGCTCACAGGCCAGACAAGAGCCTTTTAAGGGTGAAGACAGGACTAGACCCTAGCCTCCTGGTCACATGACTCAGAGATCTCCCATATCCTTTTACCTTCTGTTGCATGGAGTGGAACGGGTCAGAGTCTGGGATGTGGATCTTTGTGTTTGTCTGAGACTTTTTCTGTTTGGGAGAGATTGTATCCTACACACAGTATAGAAGACAGGGGGGAGGCCCCGAAGCAGTTACTATTGCTGGAAGTAAAGTGTACAGACAGAAGTGGGGACGGGATGGTACTAGAGAGTTAGACACAAGTCGAGTGATGAGAGTTTGTGTCTGGTCTATACAGGATCCTAATAGATCTTAACAGGCTGCAGCGACAGTCTAAGCATAAAGAGGCAAAACTGAACAGGAACAGAACATGTTACACCCGAGTCCAAAAGAAAACTAACAGGATGCACTGATGTGAATTAGTATCTTTAGGATAAAAATGACGGAAGTACTCCAGTAATATCAGCCATAATGTGTAAGGGAGTTATTTTGATCTCAGCCTGCAGAAGCAGAGAATTTCAATGAGGTGAGAGGCATGCTTTGCTATGCACAGGCTAGACCACACCTGTCATGGTCGGTGCCTGCAGTTCTGGGCTCTATATTTTAAAATGAAAAGGACAGACCAAAGTTTTAAAAGGACAGGAGCCAGGATGGGATTGAAGAATCCTCAGGTTGTATATTTAACATTTTTATCAGTCACTTAGGTCACGCCTGCTTATCAAATTTGTGAATTACTCTAATCTGACAGAGGTGGTAGGTATAGTGACAGGCAGAATCAGTCAAGAAGAACAATGAGCCAATTCCAGGCTATGAAATTGAAAACAGATCAAGGTATCTCACCCCCAAAAATGATAGGTATGTGAGTTAATGCATATATTAATTAGCACTATTTAGCCATTTCAGAAAGCCTGCTTATTTCAAACAAAATGCGGCACACAATAAATATATATAAGATCTGTGTCAATCAAAAAATAAAAATTAAAATCAAAGAAAAAAAAAGATGTATTCAGGTAATATCCTGAAGTTTGGAAGAGCAATTCATTGTTCAAGAAAGGGATGAGAGAGACCTGGTACAATGGCTGTTCTAACAACTCAGCACTGTAGTGGGCAGCAGAGCTCATCGAAGTACCAGTGCATCTGTGTGTGTCCCGGGCTGGTGGATGGTGGGCTTCCAAGGAGCCTCCAGGCAGCACTGATACTCATGACTTCACCCAAGCCAGGGGTTTGACTTTGGCTTTGTGGGTTTAGATTTTCAAAGTATTCAAGCTTCCTGGACTTGGGGAGGCTGACTCACACTAACAATGCTTATAGGAGACTGCAGATGCCAAAGTATTGATTTTCAGCATGAATTCTACTTGTTAGGTACCTTAAACCTGATCAGCATACATATGGTTTTTCTTTCATGTAGGAAAACCACATAAGGAAGCAAATAATACCTCTAAGGAGTTTTGAGGAGGATAGAACTGAAAAGACAGATGTGAGTAGTGTGATTCGAACGCTTTTAGAAGAGTCTGATGTGTGCTTCTTCCTTAGGTGAAAGTTCTCAAGACTGGAAACATCTAGATAACCTCTAGCTATGCTAAGCTGCAGGCACTTTTATAGGCCTAGAACCCATTTCGTGTCTTTAAGGTGACTTGGCAGAGTGTGGTTTTGTCCTCTTATTTTTTGACATATTCTGCAACTCAGGAAACAGTCTTGTTTCCGTTTCTCTGTAGCACTCGAAGTGCATCAGCCTGCTCCTCCCTTTGCCTCGAGGTCCCACAGTGGCAAGCAGAGAGGAGACCAGCCTGGAGGGGTCTGCTCATTAAGCCTTCATTGCTGTCTACCCCAAGAAAACTCAGAGTCACTGTCTCCTAGGCACTCCTCAGGTAGAAAGAAATCTTTCCTTATCCCCCAAATCTGCTAATCCTTCAGGGGTGGATTCTCAGGTACCTTCAACCAGCCCCCTGCTCTGTTCCAGCTTCCTGGGCATAAAGGCAAACAGTCCCAAGGTGTTTGGCTTTGACTTTTTCTCATGGCCTCCTTTCCCGGTGAGTGGCCGTATATATTCATTCACATGTCCAAGGGGATTCCTCCTTCCGTCTCCCGTTTATTGATGTTCTTGTCATATCTCCCCCAGGAGCTTGTTGTGTCAGTCAAGGTCCCAGCAAGAAACAGATGGCACACTTACATGTGGATAATGTGAGATGAATTTAATAAAGGACTATTTACAAAGCTGGGAGCAGGGCTTAGGGAAACTACGAAGAATAGTCCAATGCCAGAGGACTATGAAATCTGGGTGCTATTGTAGGCCTGAAACAGTGCAGAGAGGGGAAAGAGAGCCAGAAGACTGCGAGGGCTATGCGGAAGAAACACAGGAGTCCCGGCTTTCAACAAAACTGGCCCATGGAAACCCCATGGCAATAGTAATAAATGCCACAGCCTCACTCACTTCCCTCCTTCTAATCTCCTCTAATCTCCTGTTGTGCAATGATGCACAACATTGGCCATGTGCAGTTGGTAGTCAGTGGTCAAGGGAGCCCAGCAGTGTGGTTTGGGTTCAGCTTCCCCAGGGAATTGCAGGGTGGACAAAGATAGAGAGTGGATTTGGATAGGCAAATAGAATAATCCAGTAAAACCACTGAAGGCTAGACTTAGTTGTCAATGCCTTTATTTTTTGGTTTCCCATCCCACACATAGTAGGTTTGCAGCAGTTGACTTGGCCATGAATTTCTTTCAGTGAGGCATGATCTTTGATCCCTATATTCCAGGACCTACCCCAGTACCCCCAAAAGATGCTCCATAAATGTTTATGGGATGACTAGTGAATGAATGAAAGAAGAGGTGAGCTCAGTGGGAATTTTCCCTTAATTTTACTCACTGTTGCACTCCTTGGAGGTAGCCACTTCCCTGCTTCACTCGTAGGCCAGTTCCAGTTATTAAATTTCTAAATTATCCTTCTGCCCATGGGGCTGACTCTCCAATGAGGTCTTGTAAATATTTGCTTCCATCCTTGGAGTCCAGACAAGGAGATCTTGCCTCAGGCACAGCCTCTGCTCTCTGGGATGTCTCACCTTTTTAGCAGGGAAGGATTCTGCGCCAGATGCTTAACTTGTGTCCTACCAGGGAAGTTCCACGAGGAACATTCTGTGTTCACTTTAGGCAGATTGGAGTGGCTTCTCCTTGCTTACTTCTAGCTAGATGAACTGTTAAACAAATATCTATTACTCATCTGTCATATTCTAGGCACTGTGCTAGCATGTGAGAATGTTCAAGTGGATAAGATACAGTTTGACGTAAGGGACGAGGAGCTGCAGTCCAGAGGGAGGGAAGACAAATAATAAATAATTATTTTACAGGGTAGCACAGGCTTTGTTATTATGTTATTATTTTATGATAATTATGGGAGCACAATGGGTAAGGAGGGCACTGTTGGAGCCTGGGTGAGGAGCGCCAACCCACCCGGAGGCTCAAGGAAAGCTTTCTGGAGGAGTTAACACCTGATCTTGTAGAATGGGAAAGAGCAAGATAATAAGGATAAATAATTCCAAGTCAAGTGGTGAGCAAGATCAAAATGACAGACACTTGACATAGCATGATGTGTGCAAGGAAATATGAACTTATCTGTATGATTCGTGATAACAGTTCAGTAATGGGGGTGAGACGCAGCCAGAGGGGCAGGCAGGGGTGAGGATGTGGAAGGTATGGTAAGCTGAGCTAAGGACTTTGCAGCTAGGGTGAGGTGAATAAGGCCTATTTTAGACACAAAATGTAAAAGGGCTCTCAGGTCTCAGTCACTAGGATAAGTAATATTAAATGCAATACTTTAACTAATTAAAATTAATGCAAAAACCCATGGTGAAAAAAATAAAATTTTAAGATTAATAGTATAGAGTGAATTCTTATAATTTCATGTTGCTTCAGTATCCATTTGAATATAAATTTAACTTTCTCATACCAGAAGCAGGCTCAGTCACCCTCGATGCAGTATCCAGTTTTACAACTCCTCTTAGTTCCTCAAGGTGGTTAATTCAGCTATCTGGCTTATACAACTCCTGGTGGTTACCTCTCCATGAGACAGCCAGATACAACTGATCTAATTAGCCCCACTGATCTCCACACCCCGTATGGACTGTGCAGGTGTGCCACAGTGGCCACCTCTCAGTCACAGTGTGACCCCCATGGAACTAGTGCCTGCTTGTGCCACCAGTTAGAACTCTCCATGGGAAACCTGCTTGAGTAACTCCCAGGACCCCCATAAAGAATTTGGCTTACGGGTCCCCTTCTCTCTCTCTTGCTCCCCACCTGCTGGCTGAATGCACGTGTCCTCAGTGGTTTCCCCCTTTCCAGTGGCCCTGGGAGGCATACTGCCCCCTGCTCTCTGGAATCTGTAAGTAGTAAATGTGTCTGCTATTTCGTGCTTTGTGTTGTACTGCCTCCTCTCTGTCTCCCTGGAAGACACACGTGAGCCTAACTTCTTTCCTGGTCAGGGCTCTCCTATGGAGTGGCTATCTTGGTAGGAGTAAACTGGACACAGCTTCGACAAGAGCCACAGGAACATCTGCAAATATAAGCAAGTTTTCTGTATGGGGAACACCTGACCATGGCCGGACACTTAGGCATTAGGCAGTCTACCAGGATAAAGAAGTATCCCATGAAAAGTATGGTGTAAACGTCCAGAAACTGCCTCCCCTGGAGTCCTGTCAGGGCAGGGCTAGAATTTATAGCCACTCTCCAGAGAGAGACTGCAAGGCCAAATTAGAAAGAATTTATATCTTTAATATTTACAAAACACTATGTTACTGATATTTTTTCTTTTGCCTTGGGCATCGATATGACTCAGCATAGCATTATTACTGAGTCTGTCTTTATTGCAATAAAATGTTACTTATCCCTTCAACAAATAGTGCTGGGACAACTGCATATCCACATGCAACAGAATGAAATTGGATCCCTGCCTCATGCCATACACAAACATTAACTCAAGGTAGATCATAGACCTAAATATAAGGGCTAAAACTGTTGAACTCATAGAAGGAAATGCCAGAGTAAAATGGTGTGATCTAGGGTTTAGCAATGATTTCTTAGATATGACACTAAAACTGCAAGTGATGAAAGATAAGATTTTTAAGTTTTACTTTATCAAAATTAAAAATTGTGTGCCTCTAAGGAGATCATTAAGAAAGTGAAAAACAACCTATCACCCCCCTGCTCTATTATATAGCCATCTAGTGCTCTTAAAATAAGCTCCAGTCCTCCTGCCATGACCTCCCAGTCCTGCAGAGGACCTCTGCCAACCTCTCCAGCTTCATCTCATCTTTTCTCTGTTTTGTGCTCCACCAGCTCAGCCACTTGGGGTCTCCTTTGCCAAGGAGTGTCCTCCCTCTGGAACCCAATACCAGCTCTTTCTTCTGGCTGGAATCTTCCCTCAGGTCTTTTAAGGTTAGTTCTTGCTTCTTAGCATTTCATTACACTGTTACATTTTGTGAGACCTCTAAAGGGACCTTCCCTACTTACTATGGATATCATCACTCAGTGCATTAGTTTTCTATTACTGCTGTAACAAAGTGATACATACATGGTGGCTGAAAACAACACAAACTTAGCTGGATGTGATGGCTCATGCCTGTAATCCCAGCAACGTGGGAGGCTGAGGTGGGAGCCTTGTTTGAGGCCAAGAGTTCAAGACCAACCTGGTCAACATAGAGAGACTCCATTTCTAAAAAGCAAAAATTAAAAAAAAAAATAGCCAGAGTAGCTGAGGCAGGAAGATCTCTGGAGCCCAGAAATTTGAGGCTGCAATGAACCAGTTTGTGCCAATGCATTCCAGCGTGGGTGACAGATCAAGAACCTGACTCCAGAAACACACACACACACACACACACACACACACACTCACTGTCTTACAGTTCTGTATGTTAGAAATCTAACGTATGTCTCAGTGGGCTAAAATCAAGGTGTTTCAGGGCTGCATTACTTTTCATAAAGGACATTTCATTTCCTTGCCCTTCTCAGATTCTAGAGGTTGCCTGTATCCTTGGCTCAGGGCCCCTTCCTCCACTTTCTAAGCCAGCAAAATTGTATCTCTGACCATTTCTCTGTAGTCACTTTGTCTTTGGACTCTCCTCTTCTGCCTCCTTCCTTCACTTTCAAGGACACCTGTGACTACCCTGGGCCCACCCAACCAACCCAGAATAATCTCTCTAGCTTAGGGTCAGCTTATTAGCAACCTTGATTCCAGCTTCAACCTCATTTCTCCTTTGCTGCATAACCTGACATATTCAAAGGTCCTAGGTATGAAGACATGCATGTCTTTAGGGATGGAGGCATTATTTTGCTTACCACACCCAGCTTCAATTCTTCCTTAGCATCACTGAGAGCTTAATCATTCTGTTGGTTAATTGTTTTTCTTACCTGCTAGGATGTAAGACCCTGGGAATCTTCAGCCTGCTGTCATAGGTAAAATCTTGAGTGTAGATAGGAATGTGAAAAATCGTGTTTCTCAACCATGTCTGTCCATCGGGAGCTGTACATTTGTCCATGGACTTAATAATGTTTATTAAGCACCTACCTAGAACCAGACAGTTTGACTCAGGATGTGTCAGTGAATAAGACAGACCCCAATCACTACCCTCATGGAGTTTACATCTTTGGTAGAGCTTTAAATAATATAGATGTCTGGGCTCCACCAGCCACTCCAGAAGCCAAGCCACTTGGGTGAAGAACAGCTAATCATTAAATGGCAAGTTAGAATCATTCAAATTATTTTTTCCCACACGTTGGACTATCATTCCAGAGGGAGGGTTTTACTGGAACAGTGCTTCTAAAACCATCTTTGATAAAGGGCAAATTGTTTTCTAATTCCAAACCATTGTGGATTGAAACTTTTGTAAAATACAGTAAAAACAAATTACTAGAAAAATCTAATATTGCTTGGTTATCATGGCAGGGTCAAATGCCTATAAAAGTTTTTCAACACTCTCAATTTCTACACTAATCCCATGATAGATGGATGACAAACAGTTCTCAGAACAGCCCAAGTCCTGAGACACTGACTTAGTTTTAATTTTTTCATCTGTGAAATGGAGATAATTTTATATATGGAGAGTTATTAGAAGGATACAATTGGGTAATATAAATAAATCACCAAAGTCAGCATTGGCTTAGTAAGCGGTAACTGTGAATGTCCATAGATGTTACGCTTCGATAATTCTAAATAATACTTTAATACTCAATTGTTGGTGTCAGAAAATTCAAACAAGGGTCGGGGTATCCTCCCAGTCAGTCAGAAAGAGGCATCTTGCTAGGTCGTCATAAAAACAATGTAGATTTTAAATATCTGTGTTTGTTTTTGATTATAAACAGAAACACAGGGAAAATATGCATTTGAGTACTGCTGATAAATAATAATCACTGAGAAACCCCATTTGCCTTTTAAACTCCAGCAGATGTTACCCTTTCCCACTGCAAACCAAGCCCACCCTCAGGCCTATTAAACAAAATGCTGGCTGTCACTGACTGACAAGGTCTGAGGATTGGCTCTTTTTAAACAGCCACAAGGTCGTGGGGATTAAACGTTCTCCAGGGAGTCACAGGAAAAGTAGAATGTCAGCACTGCCTTTTCTCTGTGAAGATGGCTCAGTGACATTTTCAGAAAGGAAGGACTACTGCTACCTGTCAGCACTCAACGGAGGACACAAGGTTAGATGCAAAGCAGGAAGGTTACTCACCACTGGGAGATTGGCGGCGCAGCTGCAGCTTTGTTCCGAAATGCAGTGCTAATGGGGCCGACCTGGAGAACTCCAAGGGCTGGGAAGTGGAGACCAAGCCCAAAATGAGAAGCAGCATGGCACAAGGAAGAGAGCAAAAGCTTCGGCAGTAGACAGTTCTGGGTTTAAATCCCAGCCCTAGTATTTGCTGATCCTGTGACCTTAGGCGTGTCACATAATCTCTCAGACAGCAGAACCTCCCTTGAAGGACTGTCATGGTTGTTAGTGATATTGTGTGCGAATGCCTGGCACACATTGAGTGATCGCTGAGATTTAGCTATTGCCAGCTTGTTTCAGGTGCCCACAACAAGATTCAGTGAAAATGCACGTAACCTCCTTTGCCTGCTTGCCACATCGTTTTTAACCTTTGTACGTGAATGACTCTGGTTAATGCTCATATATACAGATACAATCAGTTCTCTTCACCACACACACTGACTGTTTTGTTCCATTATTATCTAGCTACAAAATAATAATCTTTAACAAGAAATTCAAATATGTTAAGTAAGTGTGTGTGATTGTGTGCTTGTGTGTGCGGGAGCGCACATGGGAGTTTTTACTGAAGATTTGTAGCATCATTGAAGAAGGTTCTCGCAGTGCCATGCTCCTCATTCTACTAAAGACCCTTGTCTGGCACCTTTTGTTCCTGGAGTATCTACTCTATCCACTTTGCTAAGATGGAATTAGAAAGTCCAAGTCTTTTTTTTTTTGAGAAGAAAAATGTGGAATAAAAATTATGCAAGTTTCCCAGACTCAACTGAATGTTAAAAACGGATGATGAGTCTTGCAGAGAGGAAATAATGTAATTGAACTGAAAGTATTACACCGCCCTAAAAAAGAATAAAATCACATTTTTTTTGCAGCAATATGGATGAAGCTGGAGGCCATTATCCTAAGAGAATGAACACAGAAACAGAAATCCAAATATCACACTTCCTTGCTTGTAAGTGGGAGCTAAACATTGAGTACACATAGACACAAAAAGGGAAACAGTAGATACTGCGGCTTACTTGAAGGTGGAAGATGCCAGGAAGGTGAGGATCAAAAAAATACCTATTGGGTTCTATGATTATTATCTAGATCATGAAATAATCTGTATAACAAACCCCAGTGACATGTAATTTATCCATGTAACAAACCTGTACATGTATCCTCTGAATCTAAAGTAGAAGTTGGAATTTTAAAAAGACTGCAAAAATCACGACCTTAAACACAGGCCATCAGAGCCTTACACGAAAACTACTTCTACAAGGACATCTGCCCAATAACTGCCTGTCCAACCTTGGACTGGCATCAACCTGGTTATTTCTCTCTGTAGCCGTGGATAATTATTTGAGAACAATTATGTATGCTGTATTTTTTTTTCTTTAAAAACCTTTGTCTTCATTTAGTTCCCTAAAAACACACATGCTTTAGTATGGCATATGTATTCCCATTGAATTGCTTTGTTCCCAAATAAATATATTTTCTTTAAAAAAAATTTGTTTACAGAGGTGCAGGGCTCTGAATTGCCTTCTCTGTGGTGATGAGGGTGGAAGGATTCAAGATATTTACGACCCAGTGAGTTCATCAAAGCACATGGTTAGCTGGGTCATCAGCTTATGAAAAAAGTATCAGGAAAATTAAATTGGACTCTTCTCTGTGCTCTACCATATGTTGGAGGTTAGATAAGGACTATCTGAACTCTCGGAGATACCAATTAAAAAAATAAACCTGACTCTGTTTTTGCTGGCTTGTAGTCTGACATTTCAACCTGAGGACTGTGATAGTTCCAGTACTTGTGAAACATAGTCTGAAGCGTTGAAGTCATTGGCACATCTGTTGGAGTATGTTATGCTTTGGCTCTGTGACTCCACCCAAATCTTACCTCAAATTTTAATCCCCACATGTTGAGGGAGGGAGGCGACTGGATTATAGGGGCAGTTTCCCCCATGCTCTTCTGATGATGGTGTGAGTTCTTATAAGAGTTGATGGTTTTGTGTGTTTGGAAGTTCCTCCTTCACTCTTCTCTCTCCTGCCATCGTGTGAAGAAGGTGGCTGTTTCTCCTTCCGCCATGATTGTAAATTTCCCAAGGCTTCCCCAGCCATGCGGAATTGTGAGTTAATTAAACCTCTTTCCTTTATAAATTACCTAGTCTCAGGTATTTCATTATAGCCGTGTGAAAATGGACTACTACAATGAATTTATACCGGGAGAGGGGCACTGCTGTAAAGATAACCTGAAAATGTGGGAGCAACTTTGGAACTGGTTGATGAGCAGAGGTTAGAACAGATTGCAGGGCTCAGAAGAAGGCAGAAGATGTGGGAAAGTTTGCAGTTTCCTAGAGACTTGTTGAATGGTTTTGATCAAAATGCTGATAGTGATGTAGACAATGAAGTCCAGGCTGAGGGGGTTCTCAGATGGGGATGAAAAACTTCTTGGGAACTGGAGCATAGGTCACTCTTGCTATGCATTAGCAGAGGCTGGCATCATTTTGCTCCTGCCCTAGAGATCTGTGGAACTTTGAACTTGAGAAAGATGATCTGAAATTGGAACTTATATTTAAAAGGGAAGCAGAACGTAAGAGTTTGGAAAGTTTGCAGCCTGTGAGTCAATTAAACCTCTTTCCTTTATAAATTACTCAGTCTCTGGTATTTCTTTATAGCAGTGTGAAAATGGACCAATACAGAGCTGCCATATTCATAGATTCTGAGAGCCCATTTGTAAGACATAACATTCTTCTCCTTGCCTCCAAGATAGAAAATAAAAATAAGGCATTGCCAATTAATATTAACTCATTATTGGCTGCAAGGTGAATCTGAACTGGAGAGAGAGACATCAAAATGTGAAAAACATGCATCTTCGACTGGATGAATGACTGCAGTGTTAGCTTATACATTGTCACTTAAGCTATGAAAAGACCTCACTAAAAACTTATTCGAATTTAACCTCACTGTTAAAATTTTGTAGATTCTGTTTAGTTCCTTGGGTTTACTTTTTTTCCCCACTCTGTAGCAAGTTGCAGGCAGATGGAAGCAGTGACTCTACTAGTTTGAATCTAAATGTTAGAGGACGTGTCATTCACTGAACGCCCATTGCCTGTGGGCTTCCCTTCTCTCTCTTCTCCATCTAGAGCAAAGTCTCAATCCCTCTCCTTCCTGAGTTTTCTTTGGGAGAACTGCAGATTCTTCAATTCTTTATTAAGCAGAGCCAGTTCTTCTTTCTCATGTTGTGTTTCCAGATTTCCAGAGCCAAGAACGAGCAGTTCAACAAAACAAAGTTCTCCCATCCAGAAAAATTTCCCTTCTTTCCCCTTCCTTCCTTCCTTCCTTCCTTCCTTCCTTCCTTCCTTCCTTCCTTCCTTCCTTCCTTCCTTCCTTCCTTCCTTCCTTCCTCCCCTTTCTCCCTCCCCACCTCTCTCCCTCCCTCCCTTCCTTCCTTTCTTCCTTTTCTTCTCTCTCTTTTTCTGTTTTTAAAAAGCCTATTTTCTTTTGAAGGCAACACAGCAAGCATCTATTTTTAATTGCGCATGATCCTTGGGGCCTCACCCTTTAGCTGAAATGTCTGGTCTGCTATTTCTTCCAAAGCAAAAATTCCGAGCCTTTCACAAAGGAAATTTAGCTGAGCTGCTAAGTCAACTTTTCCCTGATGTTACTGTCTATGTGTATGAATGCTGTGTATATATGTGCATAACACTACAATTATCAGAGAGGTCATCTGTGCTTTCCTGGGGCTGAAAAGGCAAGGCTTTCCTGTATGTAGTGAGGAGAGTTGTATCTGAGGAGTAAGCTCCTTGGTTGTTTTAATCTCCTTTTCTAAGTCAAATAGAAGATGTTTGCCTGGAAGACAGAAACTGGACTATAATGGGAGGTCCTTAAGTCAGGTAGAAGATTTGAATTTGGGCAGTTTTTGGCTTGACATCCTACTATGATAAATGCCACTAGCAGCTAACATGAATTGAGTACTTTCTGTGTGTGAGGCTTTGTGTTACGCAGGTAGAAGCAAGTTTTTATGTCACAAACCAGAAAATGGAGGCTCAGGGTCATTAAGTAACTTTTCTCATGTGGAGAAAAATAATTATGATGATGTTTTGATCGTTTTGGTCTTCGAAGACAGTTGTCTCATAATATAGTTTGGGTAGCTGAGAAGGCTTGGGACTCTTGGCAAGTTGTTGTGAAACAAATTTTGGCCCAATCCCAGAATAGTAAAGTACTTCAGGAGACCTGTGCAGCAAATTGAATCTCGGTGGTAATACCTGCAGAGTGGAGAGGCTGCCCTGGCTTTCTCCCTGCTCCGGCAACTGTGAGTTGGAGAGAATCACATTGACTTTCTCATGAACATTTTTAACACTTTAAATTTCACTTTCTCCTGCAAAGCCTAGCATAGAACACACATAAATCCTTTCTCTTCTTTCGCGACTATGGCATATCTTATAATTTAGCAACTGTAAAAATGAATAAGTACAATTAACAATGCAGAGCAAAAGACAGTGCGCTTATAACTGGTTATAAGTCAATTGAATCTCATTATTAAGGAACAAAATGATCCTAATTAATATCCTGGTTTTCTGGTCTCGCCATAAATTGGTAGGCCATTGCCTAACTTGCTACTTTGCATTTGCAGTTTTTAGTATCACGACTTGATTCAGGGCTAGTTGGAGTCCCCGTTGTTCTTTCTTGACCTTTGTCTTCATGCTGACATTAGTGAAGGGATTCTGTGGTGTGGCAGAAAAAGAGTAATGGGACAAAGTCAGACCCTTGGTCCTGGCTGAGACCCTGCTGCAGACATCCATGTGGCCTTTGGGGTCAGTCTTAGGAACTGACAGGGTCCGATGGCCAGGGGGCTTTGGGAATAAGAATGAGGAGGAGTAGAGCTTGACTTTGAGCTGGGAAAATAGGCTGTAGGTGGGCTTTTTAGAGAGCTGACAAAGGAGGAGCAGCATATTTGGGGCCACAAAAATCACAATTTTGGGTTTCAGAACCTGAAGTTTCTACAATTTTCATGTGCAAATGGATAATCAGCACTGGATCTTGGGAGAGGTGTTTAGCAGGGCTCTTGGAGACAGATGAGGGAGAAAAGATGATCTTGATAGAAGTTCCTGCTTAAGGCCTCTTAAGGTCTCATGCTGATGCTGGATACATCACTTAAAAGGCTGAATAGTGTCACCTTCGGCAGTCACTTTTGCCTTCCAGAAAAGACTAAAATACACATTTAGCACAATAGCCCAATTCTTATGCCCAAGGATCTACATTTTGTACTACTTCCTTTTCTCCTGCCAGGGAAGATGGCCTGTTTGCTTAATCAGGAAATCTGTACCAGTCGCTCATTTGCCTACAGACATTAAACTTCAGGTAAGATGTTGCTATATCTCTGATGTTTCTGTTAGTTCTAAATATACCCAGCTATTGAATGTGTGCCTATGGGGAAAACACGTGGGCTAAGATGCACGTATTATAGAAGACAAGCATAAAGTCCAAAATGACTTAAGACAAAGTTGGACAGTTGATTTATGATTTGTCTGAATTATGTGTTAAGAGACTTAATAAGAACTTCCAACAGCTTAAAAGTGAAAGGGCTTTAGAAGAGGGCGAAGTCTGCCTTGCCTCCCCCAGCAATGCTGGTCTCACAGCTGTCTCCTACTGACTTGCCCAACTTTGGTAGAGACTTCGTCATAATCATTAATGCCTTACACTTACAAAGCACTTCATGTGATTTCCATGAATACATATTCCATAATAGTCGTGGTAAGAAGACCTGGCAGGTCATTATTAATCTCATTTTACAGAGGGGGAAATTGAGGCCCAGAGAGATTCAGTGTTGCCCATGGACAGGCATTTAGTAAGTGGCAAAACTAACAATAGTATTGTGACACCCCCTTCTCTGTACCCCAGGGCTGTTTTCCAAATTTGGGCCGCATTCTTTCTTATTTGGATCATTAACATAGCTAGCTAAATGTGTCCCCATTTCTAGTCTTTCTCCTGTTTAATTTTTGATTTACACGGTAGTAGAGTCGTCCTCCCATAACAAGGCTTAAATTATGTCTACTTTCATCTTTAAAAATCTTTAATGTCTCTCCATAGCTTACCCACAATAGCCCAACATCCTTCCAGTATGCTCAGGGCCTTTGATACTCTGTCTCAGACGGTGCACCCTGGGTATTCTAGCACTGTTCTACCCATCATTAGCCAGATCTACCCTCTGTCTTCTCACCTTTCCATGCATGTGCTTATGCTTTTCTTCATGGAGCACTTTTCCTTTGTTCTTCCATTATTTAAACCCTGCTCATCCTTGAAGGCTCACTTCAAATGCCCTTTCTTTCATAGAATCGTCCCAGATGGCTGCAGCCAAAATCAACAGCCCTTTTCTTTATTGCTGTACATCCTTATAGAACTTGTTTTACTGTATTTTGTCTTATAGTTCAAATGCCCAGGCCTGAACCACCCATCCTATACTTTCAGATCTTTGAAGGATATCAGGAGTTTTGCCTTATTCTTCATTTTCACTCATGGTACCTACGGAGCAAACATTTATTTAATGAATAAACTTGTTAAGAGAAAATATCAATGTTCCAGGAAAGTCAACAAGCAAGGAAACATATTTAGTGTTTGTAGAAAAGCAGACCATTTGGGCTTTACAGAACAGTGGTTCCCCAGATTACTTGTGTCCTTCAGGCATCTTCCTGGCTAGCTGCATAAAAATTATCTGGACGACTTGTTGAAAATACAGAGTCCTGGGCTCTAACTCCAGAACTTTTTGTCTAGGAATATGAAACATAGCAGATTTCCCAGGTGAATCGTATGCTATCCCATGCTTTGGAGCCACTGGTGTAAAATACTGTGAACCTCAAAAAATTTGTTCAAATTTACAGAGATATCTGTATATATATTAATTTAAAAATTTGTTTCAATTTACAGAGAAACCTGTATATATTGAACAACACAATGTTTTGAAATATATGTACATTGTGGAAAGAGTTAAATCTAGCTAATTAACAAATACATGATCTCACATAGTTTCTTTGTGGTAAGAACATTTAACATCCACTATCTTTTCATTTAAAAGAATATAATGTATTGTCATTTGATATAGTCACATCCTGTACAATGTATCTTTTGAACTTATTTCTTTTATCTATAATTATATATCCTTTGGCCAACATCTCATCTCCCTTCTACCCTAACCACCCCAGACTCTCATAACCACTATCCTACTCCCTACTTCTAGGAGGTCAACATTTTTAGGTTCCACATTAATGAGATCATATAGTAGTGTTTTATTGTTTTTGCACCTGACTTATTTCACTTAGCATGATCCTGAAGGATGTTTTGATCTATAAAATTAGTCAAGTTGGCTGAAGTTGGGCTAAATTCACTCATGACACAGGGACTCCTATTTTTAAATACTTCCCTTAGTCACAAATTTCTCAGACTTACAAGTGAATTTCAGGAGTGTTTTGTGTCACTGCAGGAAGCATATAAGTGGCTTCCTGACTGGGGCAGGAGGGTGCTTTGATTTCAGTCTTCTTCCTGTTTTGACATTTTTCTATTTTCTGATACTCATCCTATCCTTTTGATTTCTTGTGTTTTGTTGTTTTTTCACTGTTATCATGTTTGAACATCCCTTTTGTAAGCCTCAAAATACCCCTAAACTTCTTATTTGATGAACACATCTTCTTGCTGTATAAAAAATCTTTATTTTTTCAGTCTGGTTTCATATTCTTGCCTTTTCTGTTTGATCCATTGCTATCCAGGTCTTGATATTTTTCTTGGCATCCAAACATCGTATAACCAACTGTATGAACCCTCATCTGAATATATTCAGAGTAAGTTCTGCTGAGATCATTGCTTCATAATATTAAATACTTTACCTCAGAGGTAGATAGAGCAATCTGTCAGGGTACATATCTATGGGTGTTTTGCCTACTCAAGATACTAGTGTTATAAATTGTGTTTTCCTGCTATTAAAAAATATGTATCCTTTGCTGATGTGATTTGGATTTGTGTCCCTGACCAAATAGCATGCCAAATTGTAATCCTCAATATTGGAGGAGAGGCCTGGCGGGAGATGATTGCTTCATGGGGGAAGTTTCTAATGGTTTAGCTTCATCTCTCGAGTGCTATCCAATGAGAGAGTTCTCCCAGGATCTGCTTGTTTAAAAGTGTGTTGGACCCTCCCTGCCTCTCTTTCTCCTGCTCCAGCCGTGTAGGATGTGTCTGCTTCCCCTTCACCTTCTGCCGTGACTGTAAGTTTCTTGAGGCCTCCCCAACCATGCTTCCTGTACAGCCTGCAGAACCATGAGTCAATTAAACCTGTTCTCTTCATAAATTACCCAGTCTCAGGTAATTCTTTATAGCAATGCAAGAATGAACTAATACACTTGCTTTTATATACTTAATATGATTGACCATGAAGGATCATCAGCAATATAAAAAGTACAAAAATAACATCAAGAACTGCAACTCCTTTTATTATTAGCATTTCTATCAGTGTTATTACAGGTACTACTATTACCATACATTATTTATAATCTACTACTGTAAATGTTTCTGCTTCAGCTGGCCAATGTGCCATTCTGATGTTACCCCACTGCCTGTTGCCTTGCAATGGTTTGCCTTGGACATCTTCTCCTCTGGGTTGCTGCATCTCCTACCCCTCCACTTTATTTCCAGAGGACTCAATCACCCAGAGATGGAGCAGGAACCCCTCTTGGGGACCTGGCAGGCACCCACCCCCCACCAAGCATGGAAATGAAGAAAAATCTGAGTTTTTTAAGGGAAATTTCAGGTACCTAATTACCTCTGAGAAGTAAATGCAACTTGATAAGCAAGAAGGTAATATTAGCTTAAAACAATAGCCAAGGAAGTTGGAGTCATGGGATGTATGGTTCCCTATAGAAATTGAAGATCACATCTTAACATATGTCCCTGAGTTGTTATTTAAAAACCTAAGCTGCTACCAACCGGGTCTGCTGCACGTAGATCTCAGATCAGAAGGAAATGAAAACTGAACTCTGATCACAGTTCTTTGTTTTAAATTTCTTCTTAAGGGGCCTGGAGGAAGTCCCTAGGCCAGATCTAACATTCTTTTCTGCCTATCCCAAATTTTTAGACAAAGGTTTGCCTCCTGAACCAATTGCAAATTAGAAAACCTTCAAACCCACCTATGACCTATGGACCCCCTACTTCCCCTCTCAAGATGTTTTGTCTTTTTACATCAAACCAATGTATTTCCTCCATATATTGATTTATGACTTTGCCTGTAACCTCTGCCTCTCTGCCTTTACAAACTCTTGCCTGTTAGCCATGTGGGAGTTTTGTTCTTAAGCAGGAGCTACCTGATTCTTCTTGCTTGGAGCCCTTTTTCCTGCTGCAACCCTTGGTGCAGATGTTTGTCCTCACCGTGCTGGGTGAGCAGAACCCAGTTCGGTTGGTTACAACCTTGTCCTGCTCCTTGGATTCTCATAGTTCTTATGCTAGTTTGAGAGATACTTCAACTTTCCTTTCCTTATTTTGGGGATTTTCAGGGCTAGGTTTGTGAAGGGAGCCAGCAATCTTTGCTATTTTTCTATCTTGTCAGGATCTAAATACCAGGGTTCCCCCCATGATTTTATAAATGAAGACCACATGGGAGGGGAACTGATGCTTATTGCAGACCTCTTATTGCAGAGGAGGAGGTTTAAGCACCATAATGATGACGATGATGACAATGCCTCCTCTTCCCCCACTATATTGGCATGGAGTGAATATAAAACACTATATTTACTCCATGCCAAATCCTCAGTACAATTCTTGCATGGGAGGTAACATTATTGCTTTCTTTCCCACGGGAATGCTGAACCTCTGAGAGGTTAGGTAACTGGTTCAAGGACACAGAGCAGAGAAGTGACAGAAAGTAGATGCAATCTTCTGCTGCAACAATCAGACTGTTATCCTTTCTCCTGCTCTGCTTGGTAGTCCTCTGGGTATGAAATCTGCACTCAAGACATAGAGTGAGTCGGTGACATCCCTGCCACCAAACCCAGCCTGATGGCTCTGGATCCTCTGCTGTCTTTGCCACCTGTTCAACCCTCATGCCCTGTTCTCTTCCTATTTGATGTCCAAGGATATCAACCAGTCCTTGAAATATGGTCTGGAAGCTACTAAGTGGAATAATACCACGAGAACTTAGGAAGGAAAAAAAAAAAGTGAAGAGGAGAGACAAATACCCTGTTTATCCCTCTTGACTTCATTACAAAAGATCTGCAAAGCTCACACAAAAAAATCAACCTGCAAATCATGTTATGGTTAATAAAGCAGTAAATTAAGCCTCCCTGTCTCTACCTGCAGTATCCTGAAGGTAGTCACAGTGCCCTTTCTGTTTTATTTAGGGCCCAGTACAAAAGGTTTTCACCTTAGCATAATTAACTTTTTATCATTAAGATTCTGAAAAATTGAATTGTGTTGGACACAGGTCACCGTAATGAGAATTTAATGGCGACGTATTACAATGCTAGCTAAGCTTTGAGTACGTGCTAAAGGCGTCACATTGCTACCGACCTATGCAAATTTCCATCTCAGTGGCCCTTATTTTTCCCCACTGTGGCATCCGGCCCCCTCCCCACTTTCCCCTCATCTCCTTAAACAATGATTCTCTCATTTTCATATTAATTGCATCACTTAACTGAGATAATGCTCCCTCTGAAATGAGCAAAGGGATGAATCACTGAAACGGGCCATTATTCTTTTTGCTTAACCAATTTCACAGGCCCCGCACAAAGCACTGCCTTCATTTGGCTTCCTATAATTGCTTATCATTAGGCCCAGCCGCCCCACGAAGTACCTTTTTATTTATTTAAGTCTCATCTCTGATGGATAGAAAATGAGTCACTTGCATATCTGAGAAGCCCAGGCTGTTCTGTGACCAGGCAAGGCGGTGGTGGAATACCCAGGAGAACTTTGATGGAAGAATATCAAGGAGAAGCCACACCGGTGGGCGGCTCCACCTGTTCCCCTTTCCCATGGAGATTCCACTGCCATCAGGTGGCCCAGGGGCATCCAGCAGCAGCTCCATCAGCTCCCCAAGACTGAGAGGAGAGAGGGCTTAACCCAGGGGATGATGGCAGCTTGGTGCCCATGGCGGGGTGTGCAAAGCTGCCCTAGGTGCCCTCATCACCAGGGGCCACAGCATCCCACCTGTGGACAGGTAACTGGGGCAGGTGGGAGAGTGTGCCTTGGCCTTGGCTTAATATTGTGGGTGCATCAGCATGATGAGATGGCTAAAGGAATATTGTAGAAGATTGTTATTCATTCTTTCGGTATCTTTCTCTCCTTCAGGGGGCATACGATGGTGTATAAGAGGGAGAGAAGGAAAAGACATGTTTCAAGGGAAATTATGTTGTTATCAGCCACAGCCACACTCAGAAAGGCACTGGGGGAGAATGGCTTCCGTGTCATGAAAAGGAAATATTCCTATGAGCCTGTCAGGACATCTGGGCTGAAGCCTTCCCTGGAGGTTTCCTCTGAGCACACCATGTGCTTTTGTTCCTGCGGATAAAAAAGGATCTGTCAGGGAGCTAGCTCTCCATGGCCTTGTGATCTGTCCCATCGTAATATTGTTTTCCGGATATTGCTGCTGTGACTCACACTGCCTCTCTGTTTGGTGGCTGCCTTAATATCACCTATTCCTCTCACCCACCTTTGTGTTCAGCCCTCCCCGGGTGCTTCAGCTCTGGACCTCTACCCTTACAGGACCTTGTCAAGAGGCTGGCTTGTTATAAATAACTTCACTGAGAAGAAAAGACAGTTTCTTGACTCTTCCCTTCCATTTTCTATGATGTTCCTGGGAGGACTAATGAGGATTGAGACGCAGTCTGTAGTGGCACCCTCCCTGACATGAAGGGAGGTGACTTTGAAAGATGCCTGGGGCATGGTGTTCATGGCACGGTTAGGATAAGGTGGTAGTTCTTAGAATGTGGTCCTTGGAACTAGCAGCATTGGCATCACCTGAGAACTTGTTAGAAACTAAATTCTCAGGCCCCAAACCAGACAATCAGAGAATCTGAGGGTGGGCTCCAGCAATCTGGGTTTTCACAGGCCCTCTGGGTTATTCTGATGCTCATTATGTGGGGGACCACTGGCCTAAGGCACTATATTTTGGTTTGGATGTTTTGTTTTTTTTCATAATTCTATCATATGTAGCATCTCTCTGAATTCTCACCATAATTTTGGAAAACTGGCAGGAGAAGGCAAAGCTGGTTGGGGTTATGCCCATTTTACAAATGAGAAGGTAAAAATCATAGAGGTTACATGACTTGCTCAGTAGGAGATTGATAAGGAGTGGTGAAAAATAAGGTTGAGGGCAAAGTAGGGTCAGATCATGGATGGGATTTTTGACAGAGTAAAAAACAATAGAGAACCATGATAAGTTGTTGAGTTTGCAAACAGCAGAACAAAGTGGTGCTTTACAGAAAATAATTTGAAAGTGATATTTGGGACAGATTAGAGTAGGAGAAGCTAGAAGCCCTGTTATACCTGCTGGCAGTCCAAATTACCATGCTTTTAAAATTTCAGTAGTGCATTTTACTCCAGCAATCATCTGTAAATGCAGACAGGCTAACAGAGATGGGTCTTCCTTGTGCTCCTAAATCACACCGTATTACTTACCTCTGTGGATGTCAGTTTACTTGGCTCTAAATGGGAATTAACTTATTCCATAAATTGCCTCTTTTTACAGGGTGTGACTAGTTATTTTTTGGATCAGACCATGCCAAACTTGGTGTAGAGTTGGTGTTTGGAATCACTGAATTTTCTTGATTTAGAATTGATGTGATGAAAGCGGTAGTTTAAGAGAAATTGTAGAGTGGTGGCAGAGAGATATTTTCATTACTGTGAACAACATATTATTAAAATAAACAGGTTGATGTTAAAGTTGACATATGTCTTAAAAATTAAACTGCCGGAAGGTGCTTAAGAAAAACAATTCTTTACTGTTATGGAGTACCTTATCATTTGTATTAGTTTATGTGGGCGAAACTCCTACAAGAAAGAAGCTAAAAATGTGGTAGTTCAAAAACAATGGAGGCTTGTTTCCTTCTCACCTAAGAATCTAGCAGGGATGTTGCAGGTCAGCAAAGGGTTGGAGGTTGGCAGTGAGGAGCAAATTTCTGTTCCACACTGTCTTTCAGGGACTGAGGTTGACAGTGGCTCTGTTATCATTAGTGTATGGCTTCCAAAGCTCACTCATTTATTATTATTGGCTTCCAGTCATGGAAAGGAGAAGACTACACAAGAGTTTGAGCATTTCTTAGGTCAGGTCTCCATGGGACACACACTTCCACTCACGATCCATCAGCTCAAACCCACCAAAATTTGGCCACACCAAATTGTAGAGGAAGCTGAAACATTCAGCTTATCTCTGTACCCAGGAGGAATGGAAGAATAGATTTCAGTGGACAATTGAAATTATTTCCATAAAGCCTCCATTTTACTGATGAAGATAATGAAACTCTTGGTTTGGTGAATTCTTCATGAAAACATTGGCTACCAAAGCATGGACCCGGGAAAAAGTCAAGGTCATTTCATTACCTCCCTATATTTCAGCCAAAATGAAATTACGTATAAAAGCAAGGATTTAGAGAATATCTACAACATGCCTAGGTCTATCTGTATCTGTGTTACATGTTTGGAATTCAGTGGTGGTCATAGTTCTACTGGCTTTGTGATCAAAGAGTAATTTCTGCATATGTTGAAGGATTTTTTTACCTTTGATCTTTAAGCACTCTTTGAAACCCTTAATCATATACCCTATTTCCAGGGTGGATTAAATTTTTTAGATACCACTCGTCATATATTAAAAAGCCCTACATGTTCATAAGGCTATAAATTTCTCAAGAAGGGATGGAGTGAAATTTCTTGCTGTTTTATAAAATTTATGTAACATCTAGCATGGAGTTTTAAAATCAGACCACGAGGAGTTTTATTCTCAGTTACTCATCTTTCACCAGTTCATTTAACCATGTTAAAAGAAATCATATTGTTTGCTTCTTTTTTTTTTTAATTCTATGTGTTGTATCTCCTATCATCTATCTATGTATCTATCTATCTATCATCTATCTATCTGTCTATCTATCTATCTATCTATCTATCTATCTATCTATCTATCTATCTATCTATCTATCTATCTATCTTTTATCTATGTATTGCTCAATTCTGTCTGTCTTAGAAGACAGTTGGGATAAGTAATATGACATAATAAATGTAAAATGGGTAAGAAATTACAAAATTTGATGCAGAGACGTAGAATCATTACTATGATAATCCATCAGTGCTCTGAATTTTACCAGACTACTGAATACACATTTGCTGTCATGGAACATTTACAATGTTGTATGTGAGGTAGGTGCTGTAGACTGAATGTGTCCCTTTGAAATCCTAATCCCTAAATGGTGGCATTTAGAGGTGATTAGGTGATAAAGACCTCAGAGCCCTCCTGAATGGAATTAGTGTTTATATAAAGAGAGCTCCCCCATACCCTCAGCCACGTGAGGATACAGCAAGAAGATGACCATCTACAAATCAGGAAGTGAGCCCTCACCCGACACCAAATCTGCCAGTGCCTTGATCTTGGCTGTTCCAGCTTCCAAAGTGGGGAGAAATGAATTTCTGATTTTTGTTTTTGTTTATTTTATTTTATTTTGAGACAGAGTCTTGCTCTGTCACGCAGGCTGGAGTGCAGTGGTGCAATCTCAGCTCACTGCAAGCTCCGCCTCCCGGATTCACGCCTTTCTCCTGCCTCAGCCTCCCGAGTAGCTGGGACTACAGGCACCCGCCACCATGCCTGGCTAAGGTTTTGTGTTTTTAGTAGAGACAGGGTTTCACCATGTTAGCCAGGATGGTCTCGATCTCCTGACCTTGTGATCTGCCCACCTGGGTCTCCCAAAGTGCTGGGATTACAGGTGTGAGCCACCACACCCGGCTGAATTTCTGTTTTTATAAGCTGCCCGGTCTATATTCGTTTGTTAGAGCAGGTCAAATTAACTCACACAGAAATTGGTATGGGGATAGGGTGTTGCTATAACAAGGACCTAGAAATGTGGAAGCCATGTTGGAGTTTTGAAGTGCATGTGAAATAAAGCCTACATTGCTGTGAACAGAGTGTTAGGGGTAATTCTGGGAAGGGTTAAGAAGGAGAGGAGGAGAGCTGTAGAGAAAGCCTCAATATTCTTGAATGTAGAGTAAGTGGTCATGAACAGAATGTTGGTGGGAATATGGACTGTGAAGGTCATTCTGATGAGATCTCAGATGGAAATGAGGAATATGCTATTGAAGAGTGAAGGAAAGACCATTCTTGCTATAAAGGGGCAAAAAAACTTGGTTGAATTGAGTTTATGCCTGGTGTTTTGTAGAAGTTAGAACTTGTGAAATGGGATATTTAGCCCAGGAAGAATCTAGGCAAAATTTGGGAGGAACGACCTGACTCCTCTTCACTGCTCATAGTAAAATGTGAGAAGTGGAAGTAATTTAAAGATGAAATTGCTAATCAAAAGGAAAGCAGAATGTAAAGATTTGGAACATTCTCAGCTTATTCATATTGAAAAGAATGATAAAACCTGTTCAGGCAAAGAACATAAAGGGTGTGCCCAATCAACTTGATAAGGAGATTAGTTTAGATCTGCCATCTGAACAGAAACTCAGGGCTATTCTCCAAGACAATGGGAGAATGACCCTGAAGGCAATTTAGATATCATCAGGGCTGGCCGGGCGAGGCAGCTCATACCTGTAATCCCAGCACTTTGGAGGCTGAGGAGGGTGGATCACGAGGTCAGGAGATCGAGACCATCCTGGCTAACATGGTGAAACCCAGTCTCTACTAAAAATACAAAAAAATTAGCTGGGCATGGTGGCAGGCGCCTGTAGTCCCAGCTACTTGGGAGCCTGAGGCAGCAGAATGGCGTGAACCCGGGAGGTGGAGCTTGCAGTGAGCCAAAGCTTGCAGTGAGCCGAGATCGTGCCACTGCACTCCAGCCTAGGCGACGGAGCGAGATTCCATCTCAAAAAAAAAGAAAAAAAAGAAAAAAAAAGAAATAATCAGTGCTGCCGCTCCCATTGCAGCCACAGAGTGGAAGAACCCCAGGAGCAGGATGCTTTTGAAAGAAGGACCTCTGCTTCTTCTGGTGCTACGCTTCTTTGCCACCCCAGGCAGGGCCACCCCTGCCGCCCTTTGGCAGGCTCTAGTGCAACACAGACAACACACAGAATACTGAGGAAAGAACATTGACTCAGGAGACCAAATACTTGGATTTGAGGCCTACTTTGGATAGATATTAACTATTTGAGATTGGAAAAATTACTTTTACCCTCTATTTCCTAGGAGATAGAATAATAGCTTCTCTTCCTTATAATCTCACAGGGTTATTATAGGATGATAACATCAATATATCAAAAATATCCCAGAGTTTTTTTTTTTATGGGTTCGGTGAGTCAATCATTCTTGGTTCTGTCCCTTTAAAGCTGCAAGAGCCATGCCAATGGAGCTTTATGTTGCAGTTTGCTTAACATTTAACTGAGGTCTCAGGTGAGGCTGCGGTGCCTAAGATTCAAGCTTTTAAAAATGGATTATTATGCGATGCTAAAAATGGATTATTATTTTTTCTCTCTTCTTTTTAAAATTTTACTTTAATTTCTGGGATACACGTGCAGAGTGTTCAGGTTTGTTACATAGGTATACATGTGCCATGTGCTGCACCTATTTACCCATCCTTTAAGTTCCCTCTTCTCATGCCCCAACCCCCAACAGGCTCTGGTGTGTGATGTTCCCCTTCCTGTGTCCATGTGCCATCATTGTTCAACTCCCACTTATGCGTGACAACATGTGGTGTTTGGTTTTCTCTTCCTGTGTTAGTTTGCTGAGGATGATGGCTTCCAGCTTCATCTATGTCCCTGCAAAGGATGTAATCGCATTTCTTTTTCTGGCTGCATCGTATTCTGCTACGGACTATTAATGTTGGAGGCTTTTAATGTTTAAACTAGTACAAGCTGCCTTCAAACCTCGAACTCCGCTAGATGGTATCTTTGAAGGATTGTCTTCTAGCTTTAATTGTAATAATTGCAGCAACGAGAACTAACTTACAAAAAGGCACATTTGATCTCAATACTTGTTTTAACTGTATTTACTGAGGCAGGCATGATGCTAGTCAGCTAACACAGAAGACTAGATTGTCAAATCAGACTTACACAACTCAGAGATCTTACCCAGTGTCAATGTTTAGTAATAGTTTCATGGACAAATCCCACCAAGTGGCACAAGTAAAGCTGACAGCAGTCCAGAGCATTTGGTGTGACTCCACAGGTCTTTTCTTCCAGCATCAGGTATAGAATCTCCGGCCCAACATAATGGAGAAGGTCTGTAAGTGAGGTCTGTGAGTTCCTGCCCATAGTGGATTGTCTAGATTAAGAAAAACTCCATTTTATACCCCAGAAAGTTGTATAATCAACGTGACATGCTCTGGGAAAGTATACCCCATAAATCTTTAGATTCTAGGTCTGTCTACCACAAGTTATTCTAAACCAGGAACATCCTGCTAAAAAGATTGCATAAATAATTACCCACTTCTAGGAAACATCATGATTTCATTTGCCAGGAGTTCCAGTTATCAGCGTGTTTACAGGAGGTTAGATTGAGTTAGCTTCCTTTTTTCTTTCCCTAGACTATTCTCCTGATAACTGGGAGAGAAGTGGATTACAGGCCAGTTGCTTGAATTTCTTCCTCCCCAGCTAAGTAGGGAAAATACAATGGTGAACACAACATACAAGGTGTCTGCCTTTGATTAGTTCACTGACTTGGGAGAGAAGAAGCATTAAGATTGGTTTAATAGAACCAGCTAGTCTACTGAGTACTGATCAAGAACACTTCTCATCTATCGTTAAAAGTTACACTTGTGAAAAACAACTCAATTTTAAACCAACAATTTTGATTTGGAGTGTCCATCCTGGTGAGTTTTGATTTGGGATTCATATTTGAAGCTGTCATTGTTTTGCTCTAGTCACGTTATTTAACTCTATATGACAGACCTGTCACAATTTACAGTTTTATGTGCTTTTCCTTGCATCTCAGCTTCAGATGCTCTGGACGATGACTGTTCGTTTGTAAGTGTCAACATGCACACCTAAGTAAATGTTATGTTTGTAGAAGTCTATTTTTGAATATAGACTATTCCATAAAGAAGCAACTTAGATGAAAATCCATTTAACTCTTTTCAACTGCACAGTAATAGATACACTCTCAGAAATTTTGTTTTAGTTATATGCATACAGAAGACCAATGACGGAGATCTATATAGCATGTTATGGGAGCAGATAAGGGGCAAGTTCTATCAGTTACATGGGCAGAGTCTTAAGGCATAAGAGGAATATAGACAAATCAAGAAGAGACAGGACATTTCAGGCAGAAGCAAAGCACTGAGAGAAAAATAGCTTGGTATGTACTAAAGTACAAGAAGTTTGATCTTTGCTGAACATTAAATGCCATGCAGAAGTGGAAGGTATTGGAGCTGTTGCAGCAGGCAGGAACCAGATGGGTCATCAGAAAACTGTAGGAGCCATTAAAGAGCTCGGATTTTTCACTTGTTGACATGGTGAAGTAGGAATGCAATATAGTGGTTCAAATGACAGCTGTGACAGTTGGAAATGTGTTTTTCTTTTCCTCTTGTTAAGATGAAATCCACAACCCTGTTATTATTTCTGTCTGTTGTTTTTAGCCCTGGTTTTAAAACTAGTGAGGAGACATTTAATTTCTCCTGACAGTCCTCAGATATTTGAAGATAGAGCCTATGTTCCCCTGAGCTTTTCCAAGGGTAGTATCTTCATGGTTATATGGCCTCCAGACGTCTTATCTTCCTGCTCTTCCTTTGATATGAGCACCGCCCAAGGGCCAGGGTTAAGGGATTGGCAGAGAGATACTGTTTTTAGGTTTGAGTGAGGGGAAGCAATTCAGTGTCAGATGCCAGGAAATTCGATGTTTCACCCGTCTCCATGGAAATTCCCATTTTCCATTTGAAATTCAGTTTTTTGTTCCTTTTGTATCCAGGTATGATTTTCTTAAGGCTTCATTGATTCCAAGGAAATGTTCAAAATCCTCCATAAAGTTTGTATATATTATCTGGAGTTTACCTCTTATGAAGCTCCTCTGTCTTGTATTTATGCAATTATTTGTCTTGTCTTTTAATGGCTATGTCAACTTAATGCATAGAACAGGACACGGTAGGTACCCAATAAATATTTTTGAATGAATAAGTAGACTCAGATTTTTCACTGAAATGAATAGATTCAGGCATAATTCACCTTTTTCACTGGCTTCTTTCTAGCTTTAAGCGTTTTTTAATTTAAGAGGAATTTATTGAAGACTGATGGTCTCAACAGAGTAAGGCTGCAATTTTCTATTTTGTTCCTTTTCTCTATCCCTGTTCTCAGATTCTTTCTCCATTGTTCCCTGAAAGCTGCAAATTCTTTTTTCTCCATAATGGGTAATAATTCAGGTCTCCCTAGCTCCTATGGTTGTAACTATATATCTATTAACAATGGTGTACTGATGAACGCCTAACAACTTGCTTTCCAAAAATTATCACCATGGACGATTTCAAACTACTATCGCAAAGTCAATGAGTATTCAGCCAGGAAGAGATTTGTGCAATGAGCTCTTGAGAGCTGTGATGAGCTGGTTCCAGTCCTCCACTGAAAGGCTCAAAAAACAAAGGATCTGTCCTCCTCAGACAATGGTTGAGATCACAAACATCTACTCTTTTTTCTGTTGTTACATTAAAAAAAAAAAAAAAAAAAAAGCTATTCAGCATAAACTAGACTTTGTAAACTTGTAAACCAATGGTAATAAAGTGGGAGGAGTGCTGCCCCCATGGGGGGATTTGAAAATTCTCAGGGCTGTGGGGGGTTATAGCAGTAACTGGGATACTACAGACATTTAGTGGGCAAAGGTCAGGAATGCTGGGTATTCTTCCATATAAAAGACAGCCCTGCACAACAAAGAATTGTCCTGACGAAAAAGTCTATGGTGCAGTCCTTGGAAAATTCTGCTCTACCCCATCCTTCCCACAGATTGGCTTTCTGCCAGATCGTAGTCCTTTATATTCTGCTAAACTTTTGTGAGGGAAGTAATCACACCCTGCTGCTTACAGGAAAAGGAAGTCCTATGCTTAGTGACAGATGCTTATTTTATTTCTAAGTGATTGAAATCAAATGCATTGGAATGAAACTTTTTTCCCTATTAACCTTTAGCAGCATTTATAATGACCATGTTAAATCAAACCTCATTACAATGTAATGGGGCCTGACTGAAATACTGCAGGTATGATGCTGAGTAATTTCATAAATTATTAAGTGGTAATTGAAAGTAATATGGCAGAATACATTTTACTCCTGAGGGGGAAAATACGGAAGATTTTGGAGGGAAATAAAATTGGTTAAAATATAGCAAATAGGAAAGAGTTGGAAGCTGGGTGGAGAGGAACGGTAACAGAAGTCCTGGACATCTCATTTACTTTTTGGCTTTGAGTTAAAATATATATTTTGGATACGGGGGTTTCACTGACTGCTTGAGTGGTTATGGCCCCTGCTTGACACATTGCAGACACTTCAACTCCTCTCTTACTTCCTGTGCCATCAGAGCAAAAGGATCAAACTCAAATTATTTTTCTATAGGAACGATTTCTCCATGCCATGTCTTTATTTCAGTTACGATTCACTTCAAGTCCTCACTTTCCCAAAAGCTTTTCAGAAACTTTATTCTTAAAAAATCCCCAACAGTGAAGCAGTTAATGCTTGTTATGAAAAACTAAAATAATAAAAAATACAGAGTTACAGCAGGGAAAGTCTTTTATTGTCACACACAGCCTTTACTAGAGACAATATATTCCTCCAGATCCACACACATAGCACTTTAAAAGCTTAGTTTTCCAACTGCACTCATACTATGTGGACTGTTCTGCAACTTGCTCTTTTTATTCAATATTATAGCTTGGACATCTTTTTATGTCTACACGTTTAGATCTAAACTTTAAAATATTTTTAAAATTATAAGCATACTGCAAAGCATATAGAATTTTTGTGTAGATTTCTATTTTTAATCACAAGTGAATATACCCATGTAACCTCTACTTACCACTGTCCTTGAATTCTCCCTCACATCCCTCCCAGTCATAACCCATCTTTCCTGAATGTAACCACTATTCTAAATTCTCTCACCATAGAGTAGTTCCGCCGTTTCTTGAGATTAATATAAGTGAAATCATTCAATATCAATTCTTTTGTGTCTGGATTCCTTTGCTTGTTATAGTTATGAAATTCTTCCACATTGTTGCATGGAATAGTGGTTCATTTTAATTGCCATATAGTATTCCATTGTATGAATGTACCACAATTTGTTTTCCTTTGGTTGACTTTTAGATTGTAGTTTTGGGTTGCTCTGAATAATGACTGTTTACTTACATTTCTTTTGATGAATACACACACACACACACACACACACACACTTTTCTTGGATACATACCTAGGACTGGAGTTGCTGTGATGTAAATAATGTGCATATTCAGCATTAGCTGCCACTGCCAAGAGCTTTGCCAAAGCAACTGTGAATAATTTGGGTGTTCACAGGCTATGTGTGAAGATTCCAGTTGCTCTATATCTTTGCCAATACTTGGTATAATATGTTTTATTTTTATTATTTATTTATTTATTGCAACAGTTTTCGAGGAACAAGTATGTGTTAATTTATTTTCATGCTGCTGATGAAGACATGCCTGAGACTGGGTAGTTTATACAGGAAAAATGGTTTAATGGATTGACTGTTTTACATGGCTATGGAGGCCTCACAATCATGGCAGAAGGTAAGGAGGAGCAAGTCACATCTTACATGGATGACAGGAAGCAAAAAGAGAGAGCTTGTGCAGGGAAACTCTCCCTCATAGAACCATCAAATTTCTAGAGAGTCTTTCACTATCATGAGAACAGTGTGGAAAATCCTCACCCCCATAATTCAATCACCTTACGCTGGGTTTCTCCCATGACACATGGGAATTATAGGAGCTACAAGTCAAGATGAGATTTGGGTGGGGACACAACCAAACCATATCAAGGTGATTTTTGGTTTTGATCTTCATTTTGAAAGGTTTTTTTTTTTTTTTTTTTAGTTACTAGCAAAAGCATTTTAGACTGGTAAGTTATTTTGTTCAGTATTTAAACATTTATTATATTGTCTTTGGCTTCCATAATTTCTGCTAAAAATCAGAAGATATACTTTTTCTCTCTGCTTTTAAGAGTTTCACTCTGTTTTTTTTTTTAACAGTTTATCTATAATGTTTCTTTTGTGTTTTTTTTCTTTCTTTCATGTTTCTTTCTTTTTTCATGCTACTCAGGTTCTGAGATACTCTTGAATCTGTATCTTTTCACCAGTTTAGAAAAATTCTGAGCCAGTCTGTCTTTAAACACTCATCTGATCAATTCTCTCTCTCTTCTTTTCTGAGACTCTAATGAGACATATGTTAGACATTTCCATTTATGTTCCAAATATCTTTTACTTTTCCTCTCTATATTCATTTCTCTACTTGATGCATCAATATAAACTTTTTCTTTTTTAAAAATTAAAGATTTAGGGAGTATAAGTGAAATTTTGTTACATGGATATATTGCATACTGGTAAAGAAAGCTTCTGCACAGCAAAAGAAATAATCGACAGAGTGAAAAGACAACCTGTAGAAAGGGAGAAAATATTTTCTAACTATGCATCTGACAAATAACTAATATCTAGCATCCACAAAGAACTCAAATATTTTAACAAAAACAAGAAATATAAACTTTGTTTTAAACTGATCTGTGTTCCAGTTCACTAATTCTCTTTTTTTGCTTTCTTTAATCTGCCTTTGACTTTTAATTTAGTAGTTATATTTTTCAATTTCAGAATTTTTTTTTAAATCAATATTATGTTTAGATGGTAACACTTTTCATCCTGTCACGTTTTATTGAATTCATTAATCCTGGTTTCTTTAAAGTCCCTATGTGAAAACTCAATTGTGTGAACATCTTTGGGTGAGTTTCTATTGTTTATTTATTCATTGATTTTTTGGTTATTTGTCCTCTTCTGTTGGTATGACATGCATTTTTTAATTAAATGCCTTACATTATTTGGCATTAGAAGCTCTGGATGTCATTACTTTCCTGAAGGAGCATTTACTTTTCTTCTGGCAGTTACATAAAATATGAGAACTCCTTGATCCAATTAAACCTGAGTTTCTGGTTTTATTAGGACTTTTCTTTTTATGAGTTCCCTTCCTTTTGGCAATAGCCTTTAAGTAAGCTTGTCTAATCTGTGGCCTGCGGGCTGCCTGAGGCCCAGGACAGCTTTGAATGTGGCCCAGAACAAATTCATAAACTTTCTTGAAACCTTATGAGATTCTTATTCTTCTTCCAGTGTGGCCCAGGGAAGCCAAAACTTGGACACCCCTGAAGTATTCTCAATGGAGGATCTGGGTTTTCTGTCAGGACCTTTCTTCCATGATAGACTCTGGACTCCAGTTTTCCTCTCCCCATCACCATGAGACTGCCTAAATGTCTCCATAGCTTTTTAGCCTCTTAGCAGCTGATTTCTCCTTATTTTTCATTAAGTAGCTCTATGACTGTACAGTTTAGGAATCAGGAAGTAATTTAATGACAAATAACATGTGTTATTTTGGGCTCACTTTTCTGCAGAGCTCTATTCTCTGTGATTTGAGCTCCTCTACCCCTGGCTGTTTTAGTTACCCTTACTTCCAATGGTTACCTTCCTATTTCAGTGAGACTGCTGCAGACTCTATGCCATTGCTTTCTGTTTGCTCTCTGTACTCCTTGCTGCAGATTAGCCAAACCCTAAGGAAAAAGCAGCTTTGGAAGGAGGGCTTATTTTAGTACTTTTCCTTTTTTTGGGGAGTATTACCCCTCAATTTTTATATGCCTCGGTTGTTCTCTGATACCTCCAGAAAGTGTTGCTTTTTTCTCTTCCTTTGCTTAAAATAGACTTTAGGTTTTTAAGAGCACTTTTAGGTTCACAGCAAAATTGAACAGGAGGTGCAGAGCAGCAAAATTGAGCACAGTTTAAGGTTCACAGCAAAACTGAGTACGAAGTAGAGATTTTCCATGTATCCCCTCCCCCACACATGCACAGCCTCCCTCATTATCAATATCCCACACCAGAATGGTACATTTTTTACAATTGATGAGTCTACATTGACACATTATCACCCAGAGTCCATAGTTTACATCAAGGTTTACTCTTGATATTGTACATCTTGTCAGTTTTGACATATGTATAATGATGTGTATCCAGCATTATAATGTCATACAGAGTAGTTTCACTGCCCTAAAATTTCTCTGTGCTCTGCCTACTCATCCCTCCCTCTCCACTAATCTCTGGAAACCATTGGTCTTTTTATTATCTCCATAGCTTTACCTTTTTCAGAATGTCATATAGTTGGAATTCTATAGTATATAGCCTTTTAAAATTGTCTTCTTTCACATTATTAAGCAAGCATGTAAGTTTCTTCCACGTCTTTTCATAGCTTGAGAGCTCATTTCTTTTTAGCACTGAATAATATTCTATTTTATGGAATAGTTTATGGATTCATTTACATACTGAAGGATATCCTGGTTTCTTCCAAGTTTTGGCAACTATGAATAAAGCTGCTGTAAACACCCATGTACAGGCTTTTGTGTGGAGTTAAGTTTTCAGTTTCTTTAAGTAAATAGTAAGGATCATAAATAAATGTCTTTTAAATAAATATATTATCCAACTTTTAAGTTGTTCTCAACAGGAGGTTTAGTATGGCACAAGCTATTCAGCAACTGTGACTGATTTATTCATTTTGAAGAGTACATATAACTCCAAATCTACTTGTATATATATGTACATGTATATGTATATGTATATGTATATGTATATGTAATATCAATTAATTGTTTAGTCCCCTTTTTTACTTCTGGTCTTTTCTCTATTATGAACAATGTTACATGAACATTCTTGTAATACAGTTTTGTGCAACTGTATTTAAAGAACTGTAATTATTTCTTTAGAATCAATTGCTGATACTGGAATTTCTGGAGATGGCCTGCATCATTTTGCCCATTGTCTATTAACCAGAACTCACCTCATCTCAGGATAGACTTGGAAATGTAGAACTTTTCTATGTATAGAATGAGGAAATGATGTAAATGCAACATTGTCTTTGTTACTAACTACTTTCTAACTAGTTTATCTATATTGCTTTATCACTTATCCAAAAACAACACTAGTCACTAATACATGAAAATCTTTTAGGAGTTTCCCTTTGAATGAATTTTTGACTTCTTAAAAATGTGTTAAGTGATAGAACCTCAAAGGAAGACAGTTCTGTTTGGCATTTCTGAATCTAGTTTTCTTATTTTCTTATCCTGATAGTTACTTATTCCTTTTGATTGAAGGAGATGATAGGAGGGGTTCAGTAGGGCTCTAGTTCACAATTGGGTAGAGATGGTCATATTTACTGAGGCAAGCTCTCTCTAAACACTATTGCAGCTCAAATAGTAGCAGCAAGAGAGAGACAAAAATAGGGATGGACATTGGTTCTACTACATCTTAGTAATATGACTTTGGGCCACCTGTGGAACCTTTCTGTACCCCTGTGGTTTCAGTGATATTACAGCTTTGATGATTGGATAAAACGGAATCCCTCCTATTGTGCCTCAGCAGTCTCCATTTTAAAAAAATCACCAGAAAACATAGGGTTTGATTTTGGGACAAGACAGGGGTCTGAGCCATAAGGCAGCCCTAGGTTTGTAGGTGTGTGTAATCCACACTCAGTATCTCAGGCTAGGAAACAGAGCATACATTCATCTCCAGCTAATTTTTATTTATTTGGAACCGTTCAGATCAATCTCTGTAGAGGCAGCAAACACTTCAGGGACACAACTTCAGGTGTTAAGTGCCTCCTCTGCTTCCTGCTAGAAGTGGGTCTCTTGAGAGTCATTTGTTTTTAATCTGCAGTGAGAGGAACGGCTCAGAGGAGCCGTGCCTCCCTGGCATTTGAGCTCTCCTCCTTAGGAAATGAGAGTCCTCAAGGTCCATAATCTGGTTTTGTTTGAGTCACTCGGTTGTCTGTTCACAAACAGGGTGTTAATGAGCTCAGGGGTAGAACCCTCTTGTGGGCATAACCCCCTGAGTACCTTCTCTGAAATAACACAACATCAACCAGAATAAAAGTCATTGCTGTTGGTAATCTGGCTATCCTTGGTTTGAAAGTACATACCAAGAAGCAAATTGCCCAGTTAGAATCTTATCTGTGAGATTTATTAGCTCTATGAGCTGAGGAAAGTTGCCTAAACTATTAATGTCTCAGTCTCCTTGTATGTAAAGAATAATAGTACTATCCCTACAGGTCCTTGTTAGGATTAAGCGAGATGATTTATGAAAAGTAGTCTGAATAGTGCCTGGGACATAGTAAGTCCTATAAATATTAGATAGCTATAAATCATTATTAAGTTTTCCTTCATTTAATTTATACAATACCTCTCCAAGGTAGATGTTTTATTTATTATTTATTTGTTTATGTAAGGTAGATATTCATTTGTTTCCCTTTTACAGATGAGAATACTAAGACAATGGTCAAATGACTCACCCAAGCTAACCATATTTAGTAAGTGGTTGAATTGGAATTCAAAACCAGGCAGTTTGGATAAATACGATCAAATAATGAGAGAAATGTTATACTGCCTCAAGGAGAGTTATATTACATAGTAATTGAGAGCTAGATTATGATGACTCATGCCACATGATTGTGGTTTCTGCCTAAGTTTTTAGCTTTATAGAAGTATGTGGGATTGATAAAGGCTACATAACTTTGAGTTAAGGGTTCAAGGTCTGGGGTCAGACAATTTTTGGTTCAAACTCAAATTCTCCCTCTTACTAGTTGTGTCACTTTCAGTCAGTTACTTAAGGTGTCTAAGCCCAAGTCTCTTGATCTGCAGAATTGTAATAATGCTGTTGTATATTAATAAATATAAACCACTTAGCAAATATCCCAGTACATCATAAGTCCTCAAAAAACGTTGGCTATTGTGGTGGATTCCAAAATGGCCTTAGTTCTTCTCTCTCTGTGTATTGAGACTTTTTGTTGTTGTTTCTTTGTTTGTTTGAGACAAGTTCTCTCTCTCTTGCCCAGCCTGGAATGCAATGGTGTGATCACGGCTCACTGCAGCCTTGAACTCCTGGGCTCAACCAATCCTCTTACCTGAGCCTCCTGAGTAGCTGGGACCACAGGTGTGCACCACCATGCCTGACTATGTTTTTAAAAGTGTTTTTGTAGAGGCAGGGTCTTGCTGTGTTATCCAGGCTGGTCTAGCAATCCTGGGCTAAAACCATCCTCCTACCTTGGCCTCCCAAAATGATGGGATTACAGGTGTGAGCCACCTCACCAGGCTCTATATTGACACTGTTTACCATGTAACTTTGAAGTGCCTTTTGCTCTACCTTTAGACTCAGCCACATGAGTTGCTTTGGTCAATACTATGAGTTGGACATAGTAGTGTGCCAGTTGCAGGTCTCTTTCATCTTGGTCATCTCTTTGAGAAACATGCACATCCTCTCCTGCTGGGGAGATGTGTGGAACTGAGTCGAGTCATACAGTCTGATGCAGATCTGGGGTTTGAGCCCATTTCTATCTGACTTGAAAACCAGAGGTCTTGTTCACCTCTGCTAGTCCTCACAGTATTATTATTACTGTAGGTGAGCTGGAGGTAGATATAAGATAGCACTCTTCTTTGGCATTAGATTGGGTTACCTAGAAAGATTGCAGAATCAACTGCTATTTAACCAAGATGTAATTACAACAAAGAATAGTAACAGTGAGAGAGAGTGGAAAAAATTTTCATTATAAGAACAAAATAGGTTTTCCAAAATGTACGCAAGTAATACAGGACAGCACCTCCATAGTGGTGTCTAATGTATAACTTCCTTTGTCACACACGAGCCCAAATTTTGTAGGGTGTGACTTCTTGCTATGACTGACGCCTTAGAGATCCCTAGGCTGAAATGAGCTAGGTGGAGTTCTGCTGTCCTCTAGAAAATTGATATTCCATAAAAAAAGAATTTGGCCTTTGTCTCTAGTTTCAGGGAAGGGGACTCTAAATCTTTGGAATTTCCTAAGATTGAGTTTAATTATGTAGCCAGTTATTTAATCAATCATGATTGTATAATAAATTCCCAATGAGAGCCCTAGATGTTGAAGCTTTGTGGAGCCTCCTGGTTGTTGAACACATTGATGTACCAGAAGAAAAACATGTCCTGATTCCACAGGGAGAAGGCAAGAAGCTTTGCCTTCAGGACTTTCCCAGACAGTCCTGTGTGTCTTCATTTGACAGGTACTGATTTGTGTCTGTTACAATAAAACTGTAATTATAAAGACAGCATTTTCTGAGTTCTGTGAGTTGTTCTAGTGAACTATCTAAGGGGTGTTTTGAGAGGACCCCAGATTTGTAGCCAGTTGATCAGAAGGGCAGGTAATCTGAGATCTCTGGATTTGTGGCTGCTGTCTGATGTGAGGGTAGTCGTGTTGGGGACTGTACCTTTAACTTGTGAAGTGTGACACTACCTTCAGGTATTTAGCACTGAAATTGCATTGCAGTATTGCAATTGACTAGATGACCTTACATGTTGCTGTAGCATTTCCTGTAAATTTAAAATAAAGCAAAAAAATATATATATATTTCATTACATGATAATAATGTTTGTATATTCTTATTAAAAGTGAAATTTTATAGATGTTAAGGTCTTCTTTGTCGATCTTCTCCCCAATCTAATTTATCTTCTCTTCCTCTCAGAATAAACCACTGTGCTTCTTTGTTATGTGATTTTCCCAGTCTGTAGTAAATGCATTTACATGCGTATACATCTCCAGAGACAATATAAAGTGTTATTTTGTGTTTGGGTTTTATTTGACATAAAAAACATTGTATTTGTGTATTTATCTGAAACTTATTTTTTCTTCAGTCAATGCTTTTTTTGTAGATCTAATGCTTATAGAGATACCTCATTAAAAACAACATCAAGCAAAATACTCCTGTTTATCCATTGCCCTATTGAGGTAACCCATGTAGGTTGCTTTCTAATTAGCTATCTTTTCAAATAAGGATGCAATAAATGTCCTTGAAGATGGTTTTTCAGACCCATGTGGGAGTACTTCTCTAGGGAGAGTATCCTTGAAAATACCTGCCACATGCCTTTGAAAATTTTAGTGTTCATTCAATTATTTTTGACCCTATTGAAAATCTGGTGACACTTTGGTGATTTAGAATCAATGCCTAAAAGTTCTTGCATTTGTGCATTAGGTGATGATGAGGAACTATTTGGTGGTTGGTGGATTCTCTGTCAATTGACCACCAAGGACACAGAGATTTTATTCTGGCTAAAGGAAAACATTCTATTTTTGCTTATCATAAGTTGTAAGCATTCAGAAAGTATAATTCCTTTAGGAAGAATGAATAAACATTTGGTTAATATTGGTAATTTTGTAAGTGACAGTCTCATTTGCATGTTTTGTCTATGAGTGTGTGGGTGGGATGTGTGTATGTGTGTGTGTGTTTACCTACAGGTGCACTTGCATATGTAAGAAAATGATTTTAACTTAAAGATGAAGTTCCATGTTCCTGAATTTCTTCCCCTATCCTGGCAAGTGCTAGTCATAGAATAAGTGTGTATTGGTCAGCTGAGGCTGCTATAACAAGATAATGTAGGCTGGGTGGCTTAAACGACAGACATTTATTTCTTACAGTATGGAGGCTGGGAAGTCCAAGATCAAGGTATGTGATTTGATTCCTGGTGAGGGCCCTCTTTCTACAGAAGAATTCCTTCTTACTTTGTCCTCACATGGTAGAGAGAGAACTCTGGCAGACACTTCTTTTAGGGACACTTACAACTCTTTCTTCTTTTAAGGGTGTTAACCCCATCATGAGGGTCCCACCCTCATGACCTCATCTAAACCTGATTAACTGCCAAAGGCCCCATCTCCAAATACCATCATATTGGGGGTTAGGACTTCAACATATCAATTTGGTGTGGGGATGGGACACAGACATTAAGTCCATCACAAAGTGGGGTTACCCCATATTCATCCCAAATCCTTAAGAGAATGGCCTCAGCAACTCCTTCTGTAACATCTACCCATATATTTACTTCTGGGTCGCAAACTTGTAGTTAATGATTTACTGACAGAGTTCATATTTTATCCAGTATCCTTTTCCATCCATTATAGTTATAAAACAGTGTTCTACAACCATCTTAGGATTTTCTTCTTAAGGCTCCAAAACTATGTCATCTGCCGGATGGTTCAAATATTCTGATTGGATCTCAGGGCATAGATACTTTAATTTGTAAACAATTACAGGTAGGAATCACAGTTTTGGACATCAGGGCAAGTTTTCTTCATCTTTAGGCTTATCACAGAACATAATTTTTTCTTTTTTTTACACAGGACCCATTCTCAGGAGAGGGAGCTTAGAGTTTCCTGGCCCTTTATTCTTTTCTTTAACAAGTAATGCTCAGTTTCTTGCCTTCAAGTAATCCTCAGTACAGTTTTCTAACCTTCCACATAAGAAAAAAATAATCAAGGTTAAGTCTTGGGTTGGTAAGGGAGAGCCTTGTGTAGTTAGCAGTGTCTTCCTTGCATGGGGGAAGGAGAGGTTGGGGCTCTGGGTGTTGTATATTTGCCTCCCCGCAGAGTTATTCTCTTCCTCCTCTTCTTGATACTCTGGTCACATATTCTCTTCTGCATTGGTATATTCTCCATAGTTCCTCCATCTTTCCTGTCTTTCTTCTTAAGCAAGAATCACCACCCATGAAACAAGATAATATCAATAACAATCATTTAGACTAATAGCTAACATTTGTTAAGTATTTGCCTATTACTGGAACTGTATGTTTGCAATTAATTCTCACACCAATCCTCAGTTTATCTCCCCTTTTTATAAGTGAGAAAACTAAGGCTCAGAGAGGCTAAGAAATTTGCCCAAAGTCTCATAGCTAGCAGATGGCAATGCTAGGATTTGAATCCAGGCAGTCTGACTCTATTCTTTTAATTACTACCCTGATCTTTATGAACCGAGACATTCACTTTACAATGAATGTTATTGGGTTCTCATAACACTATTTCCGGGTTGGGATGATAAAGCCTGTTTTTCAGATGAAATCAATAGCTTCAGCAAAATATTTTGTCCAAGATCAACAATAAGTAAGTAGAAGAACCAGCCGAAATCCCTCCTCTTCATCATGCTGCCTTAATTTAATTCTTGCTTGTTGCATTCCATTGAATTGAAGTCCCATGGTCCTCTGTCTCAAGCCAGAAAATGAACTGTGAATTGTGGAATGCACCTGTTTCTTTGATTTTCTCTTGCTCTTTCTTGTTTTTATGACTTTGCAGGCCCTGTTGCCATCACCCTTTCATAGAATGTGGTTCAACATTGCCCTCTTGTATCCCTGTCCCCTGCTTTTGCTCCCAAGCTAGTCAGACCAATCTACATTTTAAAGTTGTCTCAAAGTATATTCAAATCTCCAGAATCCTTATAGCCTTAAGCAGCATTGGATGTAATTTTAAAAAGATTTATCGTTGCAATTTGTGCTAATATCATTATAAATCATCAATTTACATAGACTCAAGATCTGATTAATTCAAATGTATTCATCTATTTTGGATTAATATGCACCCACTGACTAACCTCGGTATTCGTTTACACACAAGATTAAAAACAGATTATTACATCCAAACAACTACCTACAGCAGGCAGCTTAAGTAGAATTGCCCATTTCGAATACTGGAAGGATAGCTTGAGGATTGTTTTTGCAATCCTGAAAGAGTCAAGGAAAAGAGTATCACATCTGGTGTATCACTACAGCAGCAGATCTTCAGTTTCTGACTCACACTATCATAACTGTCTGCACTGCCTCTAGGCTCAATGACACTTTGTCAGCTTTAGTTTTCCAATCTCTGGAAACATGATGAGCACTCACTCAAATAATTATTACTACATGCCTGATCCTGAGTTGGAATTAGAACTTTACATATGCTGATTTAATCTTTGCAGCACCCCTTGGAGAGAAGTACTGATATTATGCCATTTTTTCAGGGATGGAGGGAACTGAGGCTCAGAAAGATTAAGTAACTTGCCAAGGTCAAGCTAGTAAGTGTCAGAGACAGGATTGGAACCCCAACAACTCTAGCACCTGAGTCCATGCTCTTAACTACTCTGCTGTATAACTTTAGGATCAGAACTATGCAAGAATTAAAAGGATCTTTGGATGTTTGTTCATCACATTTCTCATGCTAATTGGTGGTCTAGACATTCTTTACAGGTTAAACCGTATCAAGCACTTCCTATGAAATCTCAAGACATCCAGTTCAATTCTGGACAAAAGGCAGTTGCTCCATAGATGTAACTTTGAAATCACTATTGATTATTGTGTCTCCATAATGGAATATGGAGAAAGGATATCTTTAGGATGAAGTTATTGGATTAATACTCTAGAAGTTTGCAGTTGAAAGATGTGAGTTTGTCTTCTACTTCCTTCAATTCTTAGTTCAGTCACTATGCTCATAAGTCCTGGGGAGCCTTAGTTTCCTGCTTGATAAAGTGGTAGTTTTATTTCCTTGTCTGACTTCTTTAGTCTGAGCCATGAACTCCCATAACACATCTGCCCAATACCGTGGTGCAGCTTCATAGGCAGTGCAGGCCCTCATTAACCTGGACCTGAGGAGCTAATCCACTGCAATTTTCTCCAAGTGCTTCGCTACTGAAAGAAAAATCCAGAAAGCAGGTCACCTGTTTTCAATCTATTGTAAGTTTATGGGGAAAGGTATTGGGTTGACCTTAACCACAAAATATAATTAATGATTTGAAGTACTAGTGGAATGTTGGCCCTGCAAAAAACACCTTTCACATACATTTCCAAAAAGGCCTTTCTTATCTAAGATCTCAAGTTTTAAATTACATCCCTCAGTCAACTTTTTATAGCCTAAACATATCTGTTAGCTACCTACTGTGTGAAAAACATGTTGCCTGGTGGGATAGGAATGGCACTAAGAATAACAACCATATTATAAATTTGTAGAGCAGATCTTTGTCAAAGTATTTTTCATGTACTGCATCATATTATTGAAAGAGAGGTGAAATGAGAGATCAAGGTTGAATTCAGGCTTTATCATGACTGAGTGACTTTAGGTTTGTTACTGTCCCCTCTTTGGGCATTAATTTTTCGATATAATTTGGGAGCTTGATTAGTTGACCCAATTTTTGTTTTTCTATGATGCTACTTTATCTTAAAGTAGAAGAAATAGCCCCTCACAAGTAAAAAGGTACAGTCTAGGGACTCCATAAAGAATTATTGAATGAACTAGAAATAGACTAATTGCTTTAAATGATAGGCTCTGGCATCATCAGGTTGTGAGCATTCAAATCTTGGCTTACCTATTTGTGTCTTGGCAAATTCCTTGATCTTTGTTTCACCATATGTAAAATGGGAATGATCACAGCACTTATTTCACAGGCAAAGAGTAAAGGCAAATAGTAAATTAGGTAATAAATGTAAGGTGCTAGAGCAGTGCCTGGTTCCTAGCAGCTGGTCAGTAAATGACTGCTGTTCCTGGTTGGTTAAGAAATTTGAAACATACTTGCATATGAAATGCAGACACTGATGTGGTTTCAGTAAACTCAAATTGAATGCTAGGACCTGAAGTAGAACTTAGTGGGAAACTGGACCAGACTTAAGAGTTGGAAAAAGAATCCTCTGGACCACTAGAAGAGGTTTCAGCTTTATCTAGGAAATAAGCAGATTTCCCTCTGTTTAAAGGGCAGAGGGAGAAGGGTCAGGTGAAAACTAGCTAAACATGTTGGAGCCCAAGAACCAAGTGTCCGGAAAGAATTTTCTCATAAACTATTCATTCTGATAATCCCAATGGTCAAATTTATTTATTTTTTTTAAAGCTGACTTTTTTATTTTTAAAAGCATTTGTGTTTTCTTGTCCAATGGCTTGATTTCCCAGCATTTTACAAATTTGCAGGGACCTTATTGTCATCCCCGATGGACACTGGCCTTGCTATCCTTCCCCTATTCTCTCCCTTAGGAAAAGGTTCCATCATCTCACATCCAATCAAACCCCAAATCTTATCTTTTTTTTTTTTTTTTTTTTTTGAGACGGAGTCTCCTTCTGTTGCCCAAGCTGGAGTGCAGTGGCATGATCTTGGCTCACTGCAAGCTCCGCCTCCTGGGTTCATGCCATTCTCCTGCCTCAGCCTCTGGAGTAGCTAGGACTACAGGCGCCCCCTGCCTCAGCCTCCCAAGTGGCTGGGACTACAGGCGCCTGCCACCACGCCTGGCTAATTTTTTGTATTTTTAGTAGAGACAGGGTTTCACCGTGTTAGCCAGGGTGGTCTCGATCTCCTGACCTCCTGATCCGCCTGCCTCGGCCTCCCAAAGTGCTGGAATTACAGGCGTGAGCCACCACGCACACCCCAAATCTTATAAATCTTATCTTCCAAAAGTATTTCTATCCATCTGCTCCTCTCTTTCTCCATGTTCAGGTCAAGGTTCCTTAGCTGTCCCTGGTGCTGTTACTATGTGATAATCTCTTGCCTGTCTCTTTACCTTTGGGATGGGAGCCACTCCTCGCTGGCTTCAGAGCTTGCACTCTTAATACCTTTACTATGCAGTGGGAAAGAGCACAGTCTGGGATGGGTTTGCCCAGATTATTTTCAGGTTCCCCATATGTTTTTGAGGTAAGTTGCTTA
The DNA here is from genome assembly GCF_000951045.1 of Mandrillus leucophaeus. Lineage (NCBI taxonomy): Eukaryota > Metazoa > Chordata > Mammalia > Primates > Cercopithecidae > Mandrillus > Mandrillus leucophaeus. The sequence goes on along the minus strand of NW_012102710.1, from coordinate 2,977,695 downwards.
ACTTGTCTGGCTCAGCTTTCTTATCTGTGAAATATAGATTATAATAACAATATGCACCTCACGATATTGTTAAGAATAGTAAAAGCAATTATCTATGCTAAGCAGTTAACACAGTGACTGACTCATGGTCACCCTAAAAAATCAATATTATGGCTATTAATTTGCAGTATCACCACCACCACCATCAACATCATGATCACCATCAGGGAAAGTAAGGCTGGAATAATGGGCAAGTTCTAGATGTCATTCACATTGCTCTTAATAGAGCCAGCCACTCACTGGCACATTGAGCGATTCCTGTTGAATCATTAAGACCATGAGACACCTAAAACCTAACAGATGAGAGATGTGAAAAGAACTAAGGTTACTGAGCCTGGAGCAATGCGGCCCATGTCCACATATTTATGAGTCTGTGGAAGAGGTGTTAGGAATAATAGTGTTAATAAAAATAATGTTGTAACAGCAGTTGTATGACTATTTCCACCACTACAACTATTGCTATTACCATGATGGGGAGACATTGTGAGAAGTTAATCATCAGTTCACTCCCAGAGCTGAAGATGGAGAGCCAGTGGAAGGAAATGGTATGGAACAGACAACATTGCATCTCTATCTGGCTTACTCTTCCCAACAACCCTACACTACTGTTTTATTTTCTCTCTATTTTATGTCTCACAGAGCTGAAAATGTCAGAGCCCAAAGTGCTTCTAAGATACCATATTCTTTCCCTAGATTTTTGCTCAACATTGAAAACTCTTTCTAACAATATCACACATCCAATGTGAAATGAATGAGCTGCCTCAGGATGCCGGGAGATCCCCCACAGGAGATGTTCAAGCTGAAATCAATGTGTCAGGAGAATTTAGGCATTAGAAGGAGCTGGGATGCGATGACCTTTAAGGTTCTTCTGAAGTTAAGAGTCTTAGACCTTGTGAAATACTGCCTGTGGCTGACAACCTTGGAGCATTATAGTTTTCTTTTTCTATGATATTCTATTTAAAGAGCTCTCTTTTGTCCCTTAGAAACCCCATGCCACACCTTAAACAGAACCTCCAGTTTGTGAGAACATACTTAAAAATACACTGTGTAGCTAGTTAGTAATCTTTATCTATAAATCCTCTCAGTGAAATTCCAGGGCATTAATCGGCCATAAAACTCCACAGAGAGGCATTTTCCTTAGCTAAAGTCAGCATTTTCTAACTTCCTGTAAATATTCTCTCACATGAAGCGGTTAATAGGTTTCCTCATGCAGAACATTCATGGCCACCAATGAAAAAGTTCTCTAAAAGACGGATTGCTTTCCTGTGGCCTCAGGACAAGTGTGGATCAGAATCCTTATGCTGCCTGACACCCCCAGTTAATATCAGAACTTGAAGCACTGGTTCTAGGGCCAAACGAAGATGAATCCATGAGCAGGATTGTTGCAATCCTGCTGCCTCAGCCTCCTGGGTAGCTGGGACTAAAGATGTGTGACATCACACCCAGCTATTATTATTTTTTTTTCAGGGATGGGGTCTTGCTGTGTTGCCCAGGCTGGAATGTAGTTATCTAATTTACATTTATTACAATTATATAAAATTAAAAATTCAGCTCTTCAGTCTTACCCCAGTCACACTTCAAATACTCGTTAGCCACACATGGTTAATACTCATTAGGCACACATGGCTAGTGACTACTACATTGGACAGTGCAGATCAGAATACTCGCATTGTCTCAGGAAGTTCTTTTGGACAGCATTGACCTGGAAGGTCACGTAAATGTTAGAGCTGGGATTAAATGTTAGGCCTTCAATGTTCTTTGTACATTATCATGCTCCAGAGAAAGCAGTGTATGATCTATAGCAGATGCTCTTGAACTCCTTAAATAGTTGATGAATGAAATGAGCGGGAACATCAGGGTGGATATGTGAGTGTTGTGAGATAGTAGGGGGTGAGCACTTGAAATAGGCCTTCTGGATGGCCCCAAATGTTAACCAAGTTCACATGGTTAATGAGTGTCAGGGTACCTGAGTAAAACTCCACGGCTCTTCTCTTTAAAATGCTACTCTGCTTCTTTCTGTGTGTTTAAAGCACAGTGAAATCCCAGAAGATTCAAAATCATTTCAGCCAAATCATGACAGATAATGCGCCCATCTACCGATCATGGAGCATCTCTGGAGCATGATAAAGTACAAAGAACATTGAAAGCCTCACATTTAATCCCAGCTGTAACGTTTAAGTGACCTTCCAGGTCAATGCTGTCCAAAAGAACTTTCTGAGAGAAGGTGAATATTCTGATCTGCACAGTCCAATGTAGTAGTCACTAGCTATGTGTGACTATTGAGTATTAACCATGTGTGGCTAATGAGTACTAACCATGTGTGGCTAATGAGTATTAACCATGTGTGGCTAATGAGTATTTGAAGTGTGACTGGGGTAAGACTGAAGAACTGAATTTTTAATTTTATACAACTGTAATAAATGTAAATTTAAATAACTACTTTCCAGCCTATTGATTTTTTAAAAGTTATTTTCTCAATTTTGTTGAACTGATCAGTGATTATGCAGACCCCCAGCAGGGATGACTCTTGGGGGCAGTTCTCAGAACCCCTCTCTACCGGGGTCTCCTCTGAAGCAGTAGCACATGATTCTGCTGGAACCTTCCTAGTAACAGTTCTGAAGCATAGAGCAGTCTCCAAACTACATAAGAAAAGCAGACGGAATATTTAGTGCAGTTGCTGGAGCCATAAAAGAAAAAAATTAACCAAGCTTATTAGGCTCCCTGTTTCTTTTCATCCATAAAGCGAGCAATTGGCAATAAATGCCATTCTGCTTTTTAGCAGATGAACAGCCCAGTTGTGATAAATTCACCAGCGTTTTCTGGAGGAAATATATTTTACTCCAGACAGTTTTAGTAGTGAAACTATATTTTTCAAAGGAGTTGTGAGGACACTTTAGTGAGGGTTAAACTTTTTAAACCAGTGTGAGGGCTGGGCCGTAGGAGACCCAGCACACTTGGGATTTGATTTCAAAATCAGCGGAGAGGCTCGTTTTTTTGCAGCTCTTTCCCTCTCGTCAGCATGCTGGCAGAATCTCCATCTTTCACTGCCTCTATGTTTTTATTTGATCTTACATTTCATCCTGGGATTAGGGAGTATACCTATATTACTTCTGGGTTTTTAGATAAGAAAAGTAAGGCTCAGAGGTAGTAACTAGTTTGCTTGAGGTCATATACCTGGTGGGTCAGGAATCTAGGATTTGAATCCTAATACTTTACCTTTCTAGTCAGTTCATTCAATTTAGCTCTTGACTGGCAGAGTGTGAAGAAAGTACAATGGCCTAGGAGGTAGAAAACCTGGATTTCAGCTATGGTTTTGAAAACAACAAGTTCAATCACCCTGGGCAAATCATATTCCTTTCACGTTATTTCTTACTCCCTGCACAGTGGCTTCTGACTTGCCTCGGACTGCTGGGTTTTCTATGACGTGGGACTTTTAGTTCTAAAACCAGGAAAATCTCAAGCAAACTTGGAAGAGTTGGTCATCCCAGTTTTGGTCTTGAACAATTTTTATTCTCTGCAGTCAAGTTCTTAGACTCCTATCCTGTGTTTTCTTCCCAGCATCTCCCCTTCACTGAGGTCCATTTGCTGATGGACACAGTTATTTATTTACACCTCTGCATGTCCCGGGCGGCTCTCATCCTCTCTCCCTGCCATTCATTCCCATCCCTGCTTCTCCACCTGCATTCCCTGTTAGAGTCAGTGGCACTATCATGCATCCCATTACCCAACTAGCCATTAGAAGTGGTCTTAAAATGCCTCTGCTCTCTCATCCACATCTTATCAGTCTGCAGATACTGCCAATCTGCCCTTCACAGTTTCTTCAGTCTGCCCATGTCTCTCCACCTCAGTAGCATCTGCCTTAGTTTAGACCCTCATCATCTCTTGCTTGGACCATCACTCCTGTCCTCAGGCTTTCAGTATTGTTCCCTTTCCCATTGGTTCCACCTGCCATTCTTTTTGATCAAGTAACTTCAGACTTTTTCAAGAGTCTACTTTTTTGGTTGGGGGCACAGCTCTTGGCCGTGCCGCTCCAACCCTGGCTCTCCAGCCCTCCCTAAAATTCAATTCACTGTTAATATCCTTTAATACATTCCTTTTCTGTGTAAAGTGGTCACTGTCTGCTTTGGTTCCTGGCATCTGAGAACTCTAGTGAATACAATATGCAGTGATGAGTGGTGAGGTTTGTTCAAAGAAGGTCCAAAGCAGGATAAGGCTCAAGGTGGGAGACTAAGGTAAGAGTTTGTCTTCTGAACAGACATCTCAAGACCAGGAAGAGACACGTGCTTCGCACAGAAGAGCTGAGAGTACTTAGTTGACTTGAGGAGGAAAGTGTCCTTTGGGCATTTCCACATACACACAGCTGGAGTGGTGGTGAGTATTCACACCTGAGTTACGAGTCAGGCAAGGTACTGACCTGAGCTTTGCTCCTGGTAGGTTGATGCTTTATGTTTTTCACTTAAACAGCTCTTTGGCCGGTCAACTAATGTTGCTAGCCTTCACTTCCCAAATTGCACTGAGAAACTGATAGGTATGAAGGACCTACCCTTTGTGGTGTGAAGGGAGAATTCCTATGTAGAATCAGGCTGCAGTCATTTCTGCATCCTGAGGGTCAAAGAGGGCAGTGGCAGAAATCATGCTTTTTATTATTCAGTGGGCCTTTGATCATAAAAAGTAAGCCCTCTGGGCCTACTTTGGAATGAATGAAGAGATTGATCAATTTTAGGGGATGTAAAATTGTCCTTTGTAATAAAGAATACAATTTTTTAGGTTCTTCCTGGGGATCTTAGAAACTTGGAGAGTAGATGCCAGTGAGCTGGGTGAGGATAATGGTTGGAACCTGGTTATTGGGGATGGGGGCCACTGGTGTGAGAGAGGATCTGTTGACAGAATGCAGGTCCGAGCAACATAACAGCAGGTGTGTGTCCAGGAGAGAGATGGCTTGGGAGGGCTTAGCTCATGAACCTCAGAAGCAGCAATGTCTGAGACTGAATTTCTGTTCTATCTTATGCTGTAATTTTTTTTTCCGGTTTCTAAGCTTTCAGGAAAATCTGTCTCACATAAAAGCGTTGTGTTTGAGTGCTTTGAGGAATGAAGGGGAGAGGGCTCTGTCCATGCTTGGGGTAAAGACATACAGTGACAGGGCAGGAATTAGGCAGAAGGGGCATAAATGAGATTCCCAGATAGAAACCAGAGAGGAGGCATTTGGAATAGGAGGTGAGAGGCTACCACCAAGAGTCAATACACACGGGAAATTCCGTATCACCCAATATAGTCCAGACATATTCAGGAGGGGCCTTTCTTCCCTGCAGAAACATGCAGGATGGGGACTTGAATGTAAAAATTAGAGGAAACTGAGTTTACAAGAAGGAAATTTAAGTTACATTCATGGCAGGCAGTTTACTGATCTATTTACAAAAGGTGTATTGAGTTCCCACTATGTGTCAGATACTTTTCATATATTACTTCATGACATCCTAGCCTAGCAGGTAAGGATGAGTGTTATGATGAACACCTGACAGATGAGGAAGCTGAGCCTTTGTGAGATGGGGCGTTAATCCTGGTCTTGCCTCCTCACTGGTGAATGGATGGATCATTTTGATAATACGTGAAAAGTTGCTTGGTTGCCTCTAGGCCCTGGGAAAATGCAAGGATTTATTGCCATTTTCAGATTTTCCAAATAAGGAACCAGAGCAGAGAGAAGAATGGCAAGGGAATTGTGGCCTCTACCTGGCCCAGTCAGCTGGAACGTTAGGACCACAGGACTCAAAGCTCATCCTACTGCTTCATCACTGCAGCTGGCTCCAATTTTATTAAGTGCTTTACAGGCACTTTTATTGGGTGGGCCTTGGCTAGTGTGGTTTTCATTTGCAGCTGAAATGCTTGAAGCTTAAAAGTGGTCCATCCAGACCCTTCTACTTTGTATAGGCTGAATTGCATCCTCAAAAAAGATACACTGAAGTCCTAACCCTTATTATCTGTGAATGTGACCTTACTTGGAAATAGGGTCTTTGCAGACATAATTGGGTTAAGAAAGATCATTAGGGTGGGCCCTAATCTAATATGGCTGGTGTCCTTTTAAAAAGAAGAGACAGAGACACACAGGGAGGATGCTGTGTTATAACAGAGGCAGAGACTGGGGTGATGCAGCTGCAAGCCAGGGAGCACCAAGGCTTGCCGGCCCCAGCCAGAACCTGGAAGAGGCAAGGCAGAATTCTATCCAGAGTTTTCAAAGGAGCATGACCTCGCCGACATCTTGATTTTGGACTTCTTCTGCTCTCCAGAACTAGGAGAGAATAACTTCTGTTGTTTTAAGCCATCCAGTTTGTGTATTTTGTCACAGTAGCCCTAGGAAACTAATATACTCTACGAAATCACCTTAGGATGAAGTGCTCAGCTCTTGAATCTCTCATGCATGCTCTGGAAAGGTCATTCTCATTCATTCATTCATTCATTCATGTGCATGGCTGTTCTGGGCGTTTTGTAAGAAATACAAACCTAATTCATGTTATCAAGTTAACTTCAGTCTGGGGAAACAAGAAATTTGCAGCAAGAGGTAGATTAAATACTGTGGCAAATAGAATGAGTCTCTGGGCCAGTCCTTAGCACTTGGTGGGTGTTCGGTATCACAAGGTATTATAGTGAGTAACAACAGGTGAAGTGGTGGACCTATTACAGACAGCAGAATCATACTGGTTGTGTGAAGGTGTCATCCTCTCCAATCTCTACTCACTGCCTCTCCCAGAGAGTCTTCTGCTTCTCTCACTCCAGTGTTCTAACACATTTTCCTATTTATTTTCTTCGTGGCTTGTAACAGTCCCTGAAATGATCCTATGTGTTTATTTCCTTATTTACAGTAGGCCTTCTCCACCTTGGCACTGTTGATATTTTGGACCAGACAATTCTTTGTGATTGGGGCTGTCCTGTGAGTTGTAAAACGTTTCACAGCATCTTTGGCCTCTACCCACTAGATGCCAGCAGCACTCCTCCCAGGCATAACAATAAAATATGTTTCCAGACTTCGACAAATGTTCCCTGAGGGGAAGAATTACACTGGTTGAGAGGCACTGATTTTGAGTGTGAGTCTTGAAGCAGGAATTGTCTGTCTTGTTCTCTTTTGTCTCCCCCGCGCCTGGAATAGTGTACTTACACAGTGTCACTAAGTAAATGTGCGTTGGCAGGTAGACTGAAGAGCTAGTGCAGAGCTAAGTTTGCTGTTTTGTGGGAACTCAAAGGAGAAGTACCCTCTGGTTGGAAAACACCCCAGGAGAGGCAGCTTCAAGGAGCTGGCATGTGGATGAAAATGTTTAGCATGAGCAAGCTTTATCCTGGTCAGGGGCAGGCAGTGGGCATTCCAGGCAGAGGGAGTGGCCCTGGAAAAAGGGAGAAGGTAAGATGGGCTATGGGATGTTGGTGTAATGTTGCGGTGGTGAGGCTGGGGGTAAGAGGACCAGCTCAGAGAGGCTGCAGGAACATTGGGATGGAGTCCTAAGGGCCTGGAAGAAGGTGGTGGCAAAGAGATAGAGTTGTACCTGAAGATGTCTGATGAGTAAGAGAAAGTTTCTCTGGAGTCATTAATATGCCTGATTATTCCCTTGATTTATGCTCTTCACTGACAGATTAGTGTTTCATGAAATGCTATTACCCCTGTAGCTCATATTTCTCTGGGTTTACTTTTACTCAGTAACTATCACTTCTGATTATTCTTACATTAATTGTACATAACACTGTGTTGCTTTAAATATATTATTTTAAAACATTTTGTTTTGCAATTCACTTTACGGTTAGAAATTCTGTAGACAGTGGTCATAAATCTCCCTTGAAAGAAAATGGAAGTTGTCTGTTTTAATTTTCTATCAATTCCTTACTGCTTGGGAAAAAATAATAGGGGACAGAAAAAACCCCCACAAAAACCCTTTTTTAAGCACTTGCAATTGTCCATGTCTTACTTCTACTAGTGGGTTGCTGTTTTTAAGCTGAATAGATTACTTTCGAAATGCATGTGCATGAGATTAGGGTTTGAAGATGTTTTGAATAGAAATAACATTTAATTTTGAGATGTGACCAAAAAGGTGGCAGCAATGAGACTGAAGAAATAGCACAGACTCTGGATCAGACAGATTTAGCTAGAATTCTGTCTCCTGTGCTTACTGGTTCTGTGATCCTGAGCAAGTTTCTTTCAGTCTTATTTATTTATTTTGTTTTACCAGTACAATGGCAGGGGAGTGTAACTGGCCAGCCCTCAAACTTAGTGCCATAAAAGATCAACAACAAACAGTTATTTTGTACACAATTATCTTCTTTTGGGCAGGGCTCAATGGACATGGCTTGTTTCTGCTTCTCATGGCAACAGATATAGTCATGAGATTGGAGCTGGAGGACGCGTTTCCAAGGTGACTCGATCATCCTCGCTGGTGAGTTGATGCTGACTGTCGGCAAGGAGTTCAGTGGAGTCCGTGTGGTCACCCCAGCTTGGTGGTCTCAGAGTAGTTGTTACTGGTGGAGGGTGTCCAGGTTCTTGGCATTTTGAACAAGGAATTGGACAAAATGCACAAACAAAGCAATGAAAAAAAGCGTAGATTTACTGAAATGAAAGAACACTACAGAGAGTGGGAGCAGGCTTGAGCCAGTGGCTCAAGAGCCCTGGTTACAGACTTTTTTTGGTATTTAAATATCCTCTAGAAGGTTCCCATTGGGTACTTGGTCTACACCCTAGGTAAATGAAGTAGTGGCCTGTCATCAGTCTGATTGATTATGGCAAGTGATCAATCCGAGGCTGAAGTGAAGTTACAAAGTTATTCCCGATGCAAACGTCTGATTGGCTACCGAAAGTGACCAATCAGAGGCTGAAGTAAAGTTACAAAGTTATACTCCTGTGGAAATGAAGACTTGGCCTTAAATCAGTCTGATTGGCTGCAGGAGGGGACCAATCAGAGGTACTTTCAATTTTTCATCTGCCAGGCAGAAAAGGTGGGGTGGCGGTGAGATACAAAAGGAGTAGCCTCTGGTTCTTTAGTTACTTGTGCATGAAAAGTTGGGGTTTTCCTTCTGATTTAGTTCTAGGAAGTCAGCATGAATCTGCCTTAGGTTTCCTGCCTCCAGACCCTACTCTCCTGCCTTAGTTGGACCACTTGTATAGTCTGGCTTTCCCCAGAATAAGTGTCCCAGGAAAACTTATCAGAAGCTATATGGCTTTCTATGACCTAACCTCAGAAGTCAAATAGCAACAGTTCTAACATATTCTTTGAAAAACAAAACAAAACAAAAAAACTTAAGAAAAATAAAAAACAGCCAGTTTCAATTTTTTTTTTTTTTTGGAGGTGGAGTCACACTCTGGTCCATGCTAGAGTGCAGTGAAGTGATCCTAGCTCACTGCAGTCTCAAACTGGGCTAAATGATCCTCCCTTTACAGCCTCCTGAGTAGCTGGGAACACAGACATGCACCACCATGCCCAGCTAATTTTTTTTTTAGAAGGTAGATACTAGTGACATCAACAGAAAAGTAACTAAATAAACTATAGTACATATCCATACTAAAAAAAACCACACATATATAATAAAAAGACACACAAGCTTTTAACAGGGATTACTTCTGGGGAGTACAGCTGAGAAATCACCTTAGAACTTTAGTTTTAATTTTTAACCATGACCATATATTACTTTCATAATAATGATAAAAAAGTAAGAGATAAACTTATATGGAAAAGAGTCCAAGAGATAGATAGAAAGGAGTCCATCAGATAGAGGGAAGATAGAAAAGTAAAACATACCATTGAAAAGTAGAGATGAAGATCTCATTATGTTTCCCAGGCTGGTCTTGAACTTCTGGCCTCAAGTGATCCTCCCACCTTGGCCTCCCAAAATGCTGGGATTAGTTCTATCTTTGAAGTTCAAACTCTTTCTTTTGTACTAAAAGGTTCCTCATTCATCCTGTTATATCCAGATACTTAGAAGTCATCCCTGATACCTCCCTCTGCCTCACACTGCCATCTTTGAACTGCAATATTTGTTTCTTTGCCCCCACCTTGTCCTTTCTTCCATCACTTCTCCACATTATAGCATCTACTGAAAAGCAAATCTGGTCCTTTAATCACAACATCATAAAGCACACCAGGGGCTTCTGGCTCTCATTAGGATTAAGACCAAAATCTTGAGAGGACCTACATGGAGGGATCTGGCTCCCCTCTGTCTCTCAGCCTCATCTTGTATGATAGTTCGTCTGCAGCCCCTCCCTCCGGGCCTCTGCCGGGCTGGAACTCTTTCACTTCCTGGAACTCCTAGACAGAACTCCATTTGATTTTGCCACAGAGCCCTTCCATATACTATTGCCTCAGCCTAGATGCTGTTTGTCCTGAGCTCTACAACCAGACCAGTTACTCCTATTCATTGCTTTTTTGGCTTTAATACTTAACATGGGATGGTGTGGGCTGAACTATCAAAAACCTAACTTAAACTGGCTTAGATAAGAATATGCACTATCTGACATAACAGTAAGCCCAGGGGTAGAAGGACTACCTAGTTGGTTGTTTCAGTGGCTCAACAATGTCACTGAATTGTTTCTGTAACCAAATTCTGTGGGGTTTTCCATGATTTGCTCCTTACATTACCTTCAGCCTAAAGCAGGTAATCCTCCTGCTCACAATATGGCTGCCAGCAGCAACGGAGCCATTATGCATCCTTGTTTCCATCTCCTTCAACCATGGAATATAAATGCGTTACTTCAGTATAATTGGACCAACATGGTTCATGTACCCAATCTATCCTCAGACCCATAAATTGCCAGGGAAGTCTCATGGTGTGATTGACTTAGGCTAATCAGAATTCACCAGTAGAGGTGTAAAGGTGTTAGTGTCTCCTGAATCATATGATAATGTGGAGAGGAAATGGACTTCTAAATAAAATCTGGGTAATATTAGGAAGGAGAGAGTGGGAAATGAATGCTCAGAAGGAAGAAATAGTGCCTACTAAAATAGCTCTCTGCATCTTCTTGGTGGCAGTTGCCTGAAGTTGTGATTTTTAGAACATTTTAATTGTGGTAAAATTAAATGTTATATGGTAAAACACATATAGCATAAAATTTACCATCTTAGCTATTTTTAAGTGTACAATGCAGTGACATTAAGTAAATTCACGTGATTGTGCCACCATCACCACCACCATTCATACCTATGGAAGGCTGGACATCTTGTAAAACCGAAACTCTGTATTTACTAAATAATGTTCCCATTCCTCTCCAGCCCCTGGTCATGACCATTCCGCTTTCTGTCTTGATGAGCTTGACTACCCTAAACACTTGATATAAGTAGAATCATACAGTGTTTGTCCTTCTGTGACTGACTTATTTCACTTGGCATAATGTACCCAAAGTTCATCCATGTTGTAGCATATGTCAGAGTGTCCTTCTCTTTTAAGGCAAAATAATATTCCATTGTATGTTATGCACATTCCATGTATGTTATACCACGTTGTGTTTATCCTTTCATCTCGGATGAACACTCAGGTTGCTTTTGCGTTTTGGCTGTTGGGAATAATGCTGCTATGGACCTAGGTTGTAATTTACAGGTATTCATTGGTGTTTACAATATATATTCTGTTTCCCTAGGTCTCCCCATGCTGTGAGCTCCACCAGGTGGTAGATGTATCTTTTGTTTGTCCTCAGCAGTGCCTCTGTAAACCCAAGACAATGCCCAGCAGAGTATAGACACTCAAATATTTGTTGATGGAGTGAACAAACATTTAATTTGGGATGAATTTCAAATAACCTTACTTCTCCATGATCATATTTTCTTTTTTTAAAAAAACCTCATAATTATTTGGAAATATATGTGAATGTATAACTGGGAGCATACTCAGAAAAAAAAGAAGCTTTGCTAAACCAAAATACTCTAACCAGGGGCTATTTACCTGTTTTTGATCATTTGCAGCAATCATACTTTGATTTTTATGGTTGAGTAGGAGTTTAGGAATTTATAATGAATTTAAACTCAGAATTTTGTGAAGATGATACAGGGACTGGAATGGAAATTCTACATTTTGTTTTACCTTAACTTTCAGCACAAGGGCCCTCTAGTTCTGACGTCAACTCTGAGCCCTCTTCATTAGGACACTGGGAAGAAGCTGTAGCCAGTTCCATGAAGAAAACCATTGACTCGGAGGGGTTTCTTCTTCACTTTGAGCCAAGTTCAGTGGTACTTTTGTCCAATGAGATTCATTCTGAGGTTGGTGAGTGTTTAAAAAATTATTACGGAAAATTTCAAGCCTATAAACAAGTAGAGATAATAATATAGTAAATTCCCTTATACCGATAATCCAATTCCAACAATTACCAATTCAGGGCCAGTATTATGTTATCTGCATCTTCATTCACTTCCTCCTTCCCCTTGGATTATTTAGGAGCAACTTCTAGACATTATATCATTTAATCTATAAGAATTTCACCATGTATTTTATAGGGAAGTACTCTTTATGGAAATATAATGACAATACTATTTTTATATCTAAATAATTAAAAATAATTACTTATAATAATGAAATATTGAGTCAATGTTCAAATTTTCCTAATTATTTTATATTTTTAGTAGTTTTTATCAGTAGCCAAATAAGTTTTATGTATTACAATTGTTGGATGTGCCTCCAGTCTTTTAAAGTCTCTTCTCCTTTTCCCTCTGTTTTTTTTTGTTGTTGTTGTTTTGTTTTTTTAAATATTTCCCCTTAGAACTTATTTGTTGGGAAAAAACAAAAAAACAAAAAAAACTACTCATTTGGGCTGCAATCTTTCCCACACTCTGGATTTTGCTGATTGCATCCTTGTGGCATTGTTTAACATGTTCCTCTGCAACTCTGTTTCCTGCAAATTTGTAGTTAAATCTTGAAGCTTGATAGATCCAGACTGAAGTTTATAGCAAGAATACCTCAATCTTTAGATGGTGGTTTATTTTTCCATTGTGTATAATGGACTCTCTTTTTGTGATGATAGTAGCCATTCATGGCCATTCTTTGATCCATTATTTTACTAAGGTGCACAAAATGTGACTTTATAATTTTATCTTTTTTTTTTTTTTTAGACGGAGTTTCTCTCTTATTGCCCAGGCTGGAGTGCAATGGCATGATCTTGGCTCACCACAACCTCCGCCTCCTGGGTTCAAGCTATTCTCCTGCCTCAGCCTTCCGAGTAGCTGGAACTACAGGCATGCACCATCATGCCTGGCTAATTTTGTATTTTTGGTAGAGATGGGGTTTCTCCATGTTGGTCAGGCTGGTCTTGAACTCCTGACTTCAGTTGATCCGCCCACCTTGGCCTCCCAAAGTGCTGGGATTACAGTCTGAGCCATGGTGCCTGCCAGTTTTTTTAAAGTTGGAATACTTCTGTGAAGACAACCCCCCTCAATAATCCATTGACTACCCTCAGGTATACTTGATATAGAAAAAACAGAATTAATGCTTATCTTTTACTTTTATTTACTAATTTTTAAACCTTTAAAAGTTACAATGAGATTTTTTCCCTACCCTTTTCGCTTTATCCCTTATTTTTTCTTTCTTCTTTTTTCTTCTTTCTTTCCTTCCATCTCTGACCTCCTCTCTCCTCTCTTTCTTTCTCATTAGCTCATTCAAACATATTATTAACTATATTTATAACAAAAATATCTTAACACGTTTAACTACATTTAACTAATGATTACATTTAACTACACTTAACTAATAATTTAAATGTATTTGATGTGCTTCAGTAGGATTTGTTACTTCTAAATTTTAGAACACTTTTTTCTATTTGAAGAAAATCTTTACATACCACTCCTTGAGTAACACTTTCTTTAAATGTCAATTCTTCATCAATTGGTTTTTATCCAGACTGTGCCTGCAATATGCTAATGAAGATACACAGAAACAAATCTTCTGAATGAGGCTTCCAAGTAAGCAAAAGCTTTTCTGATTAAAAAAAAAAAAAAAGAGAGAGAGAGAGAGACAGATTCAGTTGATTGATGCTTTCTGCCCTTTATCTTTCTTCTTCCTCCCTGGCATGTGAGTGCAATGGCTAGAGGGGTAACAGAGATGATACCCCAAAGGGGATGAATGCTGAGATGCTCCCTCAGATGGTGGAATAGAAATTGAATGGAACCCAGTTCCTTTATGATCCCCTTCAAGAGTTGTTCCATCTCAAGATTACCCAAATTCTAGTTACGTAAGAAAATCCCCTAGTTTTTTTGAGCCACGATTTATTGGCATTTTTGATACTTGCAGCCACATGTCTTCACTAATATGTTTGTCCAAAGTCATGTTCACAATAAGTGAGAGAGGTTGGTTTCAAATTTAGGCTTCTTAATATCTAAAACTTGTGATTTTACTAAATAATATAAAGAACCATGGGCAAAGAATACAACTGGATACTTCTGTATAGAGAACCCTCTGATTAACTCTTTAATGACCCTCAGATATGCTTTGTACAGAGAAGGCAGCATAAATGGCTGATTGGTAAGCCAACTTCCCCATGTCCAAGGCTGCATGGTTCCCTAAGAGCCCAGGATTAACCTACGTTATCAGCTTCTCCTCAGGCAGGGAATGAGATGCTTCTGGCCTTGTGTAATGAGCTGATGAAATATACAAGCTGTCTCTTGCTTCTTGTCAAATGATTTCCAACCTTTCTATACCAAGGAATCCTTTTTTCTTAACTTTGCAAAGTAAAACATGTTTTGAAAGATTTTTGTCTAAAACAACTACACTTAACAATAAATATTGAATCACTTCCCTCTCTAAATTTAATCAAATGCGCATATAATCTCTAATCATAGTTTCCAATCTCCATGTCCAGGGTTAGTTCCTTGAGTTGGTTCTAATTTCAGAAAAGAATAAGAATACTTTGGTTCACATGTGTCTCCTCAATGTCTGTCAGTATTTTAAGGATAATAGTAATGTCCCATAGATTCCTGGGTTGTCTTTGAAACCTCCTGTGGGTCTGGGGACTCTGCTGGGGACCCAGGCTGGGCATCCCTGCTCTAGAGTTTGATGGTCCATATTCCAGGAAGCTGGGTGGTTGTCCCACAAGAAAAGGTTGTAGAAGAGCCTTCTAGGCAGAAGATAGGGTTGATTCTGCTGTGGGCTCCTCTTAGTGCCCCATGTTACTTTTTAGCAAGGCTGACCCCATGATAGCCCTGGTTGTGCCAGGCCTATTTGGCTCCTCATGCTCATGCCTCCCACTTGGACTCAAGCCAGACCTGGATCCTGAAAACCCAATCATGGAGTATTTTAGGAGCCCCATCCACAAAGGTAAGCGGGATCTAGAATTGGTTGTGCTTGGGTATCCAGCCTGCCCACTTTGTGCCCTGTGGATTGCTCTGTAGCTTTCCCCTCCTGCCCTTCTTATGCTTATCATGTTCATGATGGTTGAGTTCTGTTGGAAAAACATTTACTGAGCTCCTGCCATGATCCAGCATAGCACTAGATGCCAATCTATAAAGATGAGTAAGGTCCCATGTTTATCATCGAGCTTCTGCCTTGATTTCTGGTTGGTATTCAGGTTTCCCTCATTTAAAACTTAATGTAGAAGGATTTGTGAGATATGACATAGTTCATGCCAGCCTCCCTCTACCTTCCACCTGAGTTAGACCCCTCTTGTTCTACCCCCAGCTGCTGATGGGATCCTGATACAGCCCGGGTAGATTATCTACCATCTCAACATTGTAGATCCTACCTTTCTGCAGAGTGGGGCCCTGTTGCCACATCCTTCCCACCAGATTGAGTTCCTATGTTTCCCTCTCCTATGTGACTGTCTCTCCCATTAAAATATGCACTTCTAGAGGGCAGGGACTGTGTTCATCTTGGTATCCCAGCACCATGCCCAGAGCACAGTGAATAGTAGGTACTGGTAACTGTTTGTTGAATTATGAATGGTGAGTGCTGCATGTAGAGGGCAGATAAGGAGCTAGGCCCCTGAGAAGTCTGGAAATGGTGTAGGTTGGCCACTAAAGATGACCGTGACGTCACCTGGGGTTGTGATATGGGATGAAGGGAAGACTGTGGACCAGATGCCACTGTCATCATCAGGCTGTCACGAGAGTGAGTACTAGTCAGGTGGTGGTTAGGGAAAGCAGCGACGGGGTGGAGGTCAGTGTAGTTGAAGGACCTGAGACTCAAGAGAGAGAGGAACTTTGACATAGGCAGCTGGGACTGGCACTGCAGGCCAGCATGCTGAGAGCAACTCTGAGGAACATGGAAGGACAGATTGAGAACAGGCTGACTCCACGTGACAGGACTGCAAAGGAATCAGGTTGCCAGGGAAGAGCTGGTTCTCAGAAAGGCCAGGACATGGTGGGGAGACTCAGGAGGAGGTTAGGGGTATATGGTATTGGTGAACCACATGGCAAAGGTTATATGGATGAGCACCTTAGTGAGATGAGACCCCGGGATGGCTGCCCACCCTGTCTCATGCATTCTCCTCCTCCACTGAGTTTCAGCTCGCTTCATGTGAGGGTTGATGGCTTTGGCTTTGCTCCAACTTCCTGCATCTTCTCTGACTGTGTCCTGACTTTGACCATGAGCCTTGTCCTTGACAACTGCCTTGTCTCAGGTCCTGGACTCCTACCAGCCCTCCCTCCTCTGAGGAAACCAGACCTGAGCAGGCAGCTCCTGCAGCTTTTCACCTCGACTTATCTCCCCAGCCAGAGCTTTTGCTTAATTTGCTTACTGACATTTCACACTGATATGCGGGGACTCATCAATCGAGTTCCAAGCATATGCATGACTCACATGCATTTGAAGAGTATGTGGAGGAGGGAGGGAAAAAATGAGAGACGGAGGATTTTAGTCATGGAAGTCATGAAAGAGCCTACCAGGCTTGCTTTGGTTTTGTTTGTTTTAGAAAATGACTGGAGGCCATAATGTTTGAACTTTTTTATTGTGAAGTCTGCTGAGAATTCAAGCAGGGCCAAACCCCCGAGACTTCTCTTTCTTCAGTTCCTGAGACAGAAAGGATGAGTCTGAATCTTATTAAGCAGATCCCCAGGACTTGGATTGAAAGAAATATGAAAACACAATTTTGTGTTCAAGCCTGGGAAGGAAAAATAACTTCAGAGTGAGCCAGACATATTTTGGAATTCCTTCAGCATCTACACAGCAGGACGTACACAGCATAAGACTGTGAAAGTTTGTGAGTGTGTGTGTGTGGTGTGTGGTGTGTGTGTGTATGAGAGAGACAGAGAGAGAGAGAGTATGTGGTCATCTTCTGGCTGGAAAATTGCTTCCAAAATTTGCACAAAGAGACAATTTCTTTTTTACCAAACTGATAAAAATGTATCACATAGCCTTTAAAGATGGAACTTACTTTTTGTGAAATTGACACATTTGCTTACCCCTTGTTCCTGCCAGGAAAGTGCTTTCTTCCACTAGCATATGAATCCTACACGTTCTTAGTGTGTGGCCAGGATCTGCCCTGTTTCCTCCAGCTCACAGAGCATTCTCTCTCTCTTCAGAACCCCCACAGCCCTTGTCACTTAGTCAAACACAGGTTGCTATAGCAAAGTACTGTAAATTGGGTGGCTTATAAACAACAGAAACTTATTTCTCACAATTCTGGAGACTGGAAGTCTCAAATCATGGTGACAGCATCGTCAGGTTATGGTGAGGGTCTTCTTCCAGGTTGCAGATGGCTCACTTCTCTCTGTGTCTTCACATAGTAGAAAGAGGGTGAGAGGATTCTATCATCACCTAGAGGGTAAATATTTCAACATATAATTTATAATAAACACTCAGTCTATTTTCAAGTTGCTTCTGGCTTTCTCAAGCCTGACTTTCCTCATAGCTGTGATTTTCTTATTGCTTTCCCTTAAACACAAGTCAGGTCTGTCCTTTAATTCTTTGTAATGCAGTTTAGAAAACACTATTGAAGACTTGTGGAATGAGAAAGGAATGACAATGCAGACAAGTATTACCAGATACAGTTGCTTCTAGCATCCTCAGCTCTTGCCTGTCTCCCAGTTGTGATGCCCAGCATAGTGCCTGTATGGTTTGGCTATGTCCCTACCCAAAATCTCATCTTGAATTATAATCCCCATAATTCCCACGTGTAAAGGGCAAGACCAGGTGGAGGTAACTGGGTCATGAGAGCAGTTTCTACCATGCTGTTTTTATGAGAGAGTCTCGTGAGATCTGATGGTTTTATAAGCGTCTGGCATTTTCTCCTGCTTGCACTCACTTCATCCTGCCATCCTGTGAAGAAGGTGCCTGCTTCTTCTTTGCCTTCTGCCATGATTGTAAGTTTCCTGAGGCCTCCCCAGCCATGTGCAACTGTGAGTCAGTTAAAACTCTTTCATTTATAAATTACCCAGTCTCAGGTATTTCTTCATAGCAGTGTGAGAACAGACTAATACAGCACCCGTAGAGGGAGGAGGCTAAATACGTGCATTTCTCCTAATCTAGATTCAGGCCCTTGGCTTTCTAGAGACCTTAAGAGAGAATAACCAAGATTCCCTCTGAACCCCGGGCCTGGTCTGGCCACCCATTAACAGATCTTACAGACACAACTGAATTTTTATTGGTTTAGGTATCTCTGTTTCAAAAGGGGTTCTTATTTTACATTTGTCTAATTAAAATGCCCTGTAAGTTTTTTTTTCCTAAACAAAGCCTCTCTCTTCCCTCATAGAGGAATCTGAGCCTCCTCCTTGGAAGAAACAGAAGAATCGTTGGCAGCTTTCAAATGTCAGGGGCACGCTTCTAACTGTCAAGATTTCAAAACATGTGTACATGTAGTTGCAGCTAGATAATGCCAGAGAACATTAACTATCTTCTCCTTCTCTCATCGTTATGTAGCTATTAACATTTTGTGTTAGTTTGGTACATTATTCTTAAAACTTCTGAGCCAGTATGGTATAATTATTAACTGAAATCTGTAGTTTTCATAAAGGTTCAGTTTTTGTGTAGTGCAGTTCTATGGGCTTTGACCAATACATATTTTCAACTATCCACCATTACAGTATATAGAACAATTTCATTGCCCTAAAAATCCCCTGTCCTCCACTTCTTCCTTGCTCTTAAATTCTGAAACCCCTAGCAACCATTTATTTATTTGCTATCTATATAGTTTTGTCTTTTCCAGAATGTAATAGAGTTGCAATCATACAGCCTTTTCTGACTCACTTCTTTTATCTAACAAATACTTTTTAGATAAAAAATTTTTATCTAACAAATACATGTCTTTTCATGGCTTGATAACTCATTTCCCTTTATCACTGAATAATATTCCATTTTATGGATGTACCATGGTTTATTTATTCATTTGCCTGTTGGAGACAACTTGCATGCTTCTAGTTTTTGGTAATGATAAATAAAGCTGCTATAAACATTCATGTACAAGTTTTTGTGTGGACGTAAGCTTTCAGCTCATTTGGGTAAATACCCAGGAAACATGCGTCCTGGATTATATGGTAAGAATATCTCTTGTTTTGTAGGAAACTGCCAAATTGTCTTCCAAAGTGGCTATATCATTTTGCATTTCCACCAGCAGTAAATAGCAATAAATAAGAGTTCATATTGCACCTTATTTGCATTTGGTATTTTACATTTTAGCTATTCTTATAAACGTAGAATAGGAACTTATGTGGTTGCTCCTAGTGTTTTAATTTGTAATTCCCTAATATGCTTACTAAACCTATACTTATTTGTCATTTGTACATGTTCTTTTGTAAGGTGTCTGTTCAGACCTCTTATCCCCCCCACCTTTTTTAATTGGGTAGTTTGTTTTCTCATTCTTAACATTTAAGATTTCTTTGTATATTTTTGGCTACAAGACGTTTATCAGATATGTGTTTTGTAAATATTTTCTCAGTCTGTGGCTCATATTTCCATTCTCTTAACAGTTTATTTTGCAAAGCAGAAGTTTTAAATTTTAATGAAGTCCAGTTTGTTCATTTTTCTCTTTCATAGATTGTGCTGCTCATGTTGTATCTAAAAATTCATCACCAAACTCAAGGTCACGTCAATACTTTTCTTTTTTTTATTTATTATTATTATACTTTAAGTTCTAGGGTACATGTGCACAACGTGCAGTTTTGTTACATATGTATACATGTGCCATGTTGGTGTGCTGCACCCATTAACTCGTCATTTACATTAGGTATATCTGCTAAAGCTATCCCTTCCCCCTCCCCCCTCCCCATAACAGGACATGGTGTGTGATGTTCCCCTTCCTGTGTCCAGTTGATCTCATTGTTCAATTCCCACCTACGAGTGAGAATATGCGGTATTTGGGTTTCTGTTCTTGTGATAGTTTGCTGAGAATTATGGTTTCCAACTGTATCCATGTCCCTACAAAGGACACAAACTCATCCTTTTTTATGGCTGCATAGTATTCCATGGTGTATATGTTCCACGTTTTCTTCATCCAGTCTGTCACTGATGGACATTTAGGTTGATTCCAAGTCTTTGCATTGTGAATAGTGATGCAATAAACATACTTGTGCATGTGTCTTTATAGCAGCATGACTTATAATCCTTTGGGTATATCCCCGGTAATGGGATGGCTGGGTCAAATGATATTTCTAGTTCTAGATCATTGAGGAATTGATATTTCTAGTTCTAGATCCTTGAGGAATTGCCACACTGTTTTCCACAGTGGTTGAACTAGTTTACAGTCCCACCAACAGTGTAAAAGTGTTCCTGTTTCTCCACATCCTCTCCAGCACTTGTTTTTTCCTGATTTTTTGATGATTCCCATTCTAACTGGTGTGAGATGGTATCTCATTGTGGTTTTGATTTGCATTTCTCTGATGACAAGTGATGATGAGCATTTTTTCGTGTGTCTGTTGGCTGTATGAATGTCTTCTTTTGAGAAATGTCTGTTCATATCCTTTGCCCGCTTTTGGATGGGGTTATTTGTTTTTTTTCTTGTAAATTTGATTGAGTTCTTTATAGGTTCTGGATATTAGCCTTTTGTCAGATGAGTAGATTGCACAAATATTCTCCCATTCTGTAGGTTGCCTGTTCACTCTGATGGTAGTTTCTTTCACTGTGCAGAAGCTCTTTAGTTTAATTAGATCCCCTTTGTCAATTTTGGCTTTTGTTGCCGTTGCTTTTGGTGTTTTAGACATGAAGTCCTTGCCCATGCCTATGTCCTGAATGGTATTACCTAGGTTTTCTTCTAAGGTTTTTATGATTTTAGGTCTAATATTTAAGCCTCTAATCCATCTTGAATTAATTTTCATACAAGGAGTAAGGAAAGGATCCAGTTTCAACTTTCTACTTATGGCTAGCCAATTTTCCCAGCACCATTTGTTAAGTAGGGAATCCTTTCCCCATTTCTTGTTTTTGTCAGGTTTGTCAAACTTTTCTTTGTTATGTTCTTAGTTTTGCTCTTTCTTTAGATCTATGTTTCATTTAGAGTTAATTTATTTAAAAAGTGTAAGATCTATGATTTATATATTTATTTTTGCATGTAGATGTCCAGTTGTTTTAGCACCATTTGCTGGAAAGATTATATTTTTTTGTTGAATTGCCTTTGCTCTTTTGTCAAACATGGGTTGACTATATTTGTTTGTGCCTGTTTCTGGGCTATATATTCTGTTTCATTCACCTGTTTGTCAGTTCTTTTACCAAAACAATAATGTCTTGATTGCTGTAGCTTTACAATAAGTCTTAAAGTTGGGTAGTGCCAGTCCTTGACTTTGCTCTTCTTCAGTGTTTCATAGGCTATTTTGAGTCTTTAGCCTTTCCATATAGTTTAGAATCATTTTCTCAATATCCACAAAATAATTTGCTAGAATTTTTATTAGGACTGTGTTGAATTTGTTGAGAAGAATTGACGTCTTATCCATGTCATCATTGAGAATAATTGACATCTTATCATCTCCTATCCATGAACATGGATTATCTCTCTAGTTATTTAGATCTTTGATTTCTTCTGTCAAAATTTTATAGTTTTCTTCATATATATCCTGTGCATATTTTGTTAGATTTATACTTAAGAATTTTAGTTTTTTGGGTGCTAATGTAAATGCTGTTGCATCTACAATTTCAAATTCCAATTGATCATTGCTGATATACAGATTTATTTATTCCTGTCAGAAAAAAAGAGCCCTCCACACAAGCTTAAATTGCTTTAGTGTAAATAACACCTCACCAGAGACTGAAGGTTAATTCTTATCCAAAGTCTGATTCCTTCAGTCCCATCAGAAGTTTATTTATCCTATGCTTAAATATTGTCTATAATGAACCCTTCACTCTTTCTCAAGATAATGCATTGTCTCTAGGACAACGTTGTTGTTAGATGATTTTTTCTTATATCTGATTTCTTGAGGATAAGAGATAGCTTCATTATAACACAACAAAGACAGATGTGTTCCAAGTAAACCACTTAGTCTGCATCCTTTTACTTCCTTTGGATAAGTCAAGGCTTTCCTAGCACTGGTGAAGCAGGGGAGGCTGGTGTTCTGTGGGGTCCTGTGTGCTGAGTTATCATACGCTAGGCTACTAACTGCGAGTCAAACACCTGACTTTAGGTCTGAATTTGTAGTCATTAGCTGAGTAACTTTGGGCAAGTTTTCAATTTCTTGATGTTTAGAAATGAGAAAATTAATACTATCACAGGGCTGTTGTAAGAAAGAAGCAACATAGTGACCATGAAAACAGTTTTAAACCAAACTGTCCAGTGGAAGCATAATTTTAACTCATTTTCCTCTACTTCACAGTCACCACTCAGAACCGTAAATTATCAGATGTACACAGTAAGAAGGATAGAGAGGGAAGGGCAGAAAATGAAGTAGAGTTGACATGCTCACAGTGAACCCAGAAGACAATATTCCTCAACTTTGAGTGTCTTAGCTGAAGAAAACTTAAAACATTACCTAATTTAACCACTTTGTTTCATAGATGAGAAAACTGAGCCCTGACGAGTGAAACGAATTGCCTAAATTCAAGAGCCAGGCTATTTAATTGCTGTACTAAGAAAAGATCCAATCTGACTCTAAGACCAGTGCTTTTTCTCCTTGCTCACATGACAAAAGAAATGCCTGAATGTTCCATTCCAGACTGCGCCTCTTACCATACCTTCATGTCTCATCCTTGATCATGGAACACATGGCTTTCCCACCAAAGCTCTTATTGTAAGAAATTGGGAAATTGTTTACATGATAAGTATCCCTTCCCCACAAAAACCAACCAGCTGCTCATCTTTGAGAGAGAGGCATTCTTTTAGGCTCAAGCAAGCCACGAGGAGCAAAGGCCCTCACCTTGTACATTAATTTCTACTGATCAAAAGAAGAAAATTTTACTTAGGTGGACAAAGCAGGATTTCTTAGTTCTGATTGTGATAAGAGATACAAATGCTTTATGTCAATTAGAATTCAAATGTTCTCCTGAAAATAAAAAAATCAAAGAATTTTCTGGAAGGGAAGGGCTAGGTTCCACGTGTAGTAAACTTTATTTCTCATAGCCTGGTGTTGTAGACTCCTGCATTTCACAAGCATCTACCTCCAAGAGTTGTGCAACCCTGGGCTTGATGCCTGTGATTTTACCATCTCTGTGATAGTGGTGATAATGATATGTACCTGTAGATTAAATGAGAAGGCACCTACAAAGCCCACAGCACAGTGCCTTGTAGAATATGAGGCATGGTGCCATAGTGGATCCTGAAATGAGGATTTGTGAGCTCACAGGCCTTAGGCTCTGGAGTCAGACACATAGGGAATTATGGGCAAGTGTAGCAGACACTGTTGGTTACCTTCCTAGAGACATCAGTTCTCCCCACTTCCTTCTTCCTCAACCGTGTTCTGATACCTGCTCTCTCCTCGCCATGTGCTGCTTTAGGAGGCATTGTACACTTTTTCCAGGCCCTAGGGTGGGTCTGAATTGGTCTAAACTGATCTTGGTGGTTCCCATTCTCCTGGGCAGTGATTAGCTTAGGTTTGGGCATGTGATGCAGTTCTGGCCAGTAAGATCTAAGAAGTTGGCTTGGGGACTTTCAGGAAAGGGTTTCTAGCTCTTAAAATAAGACATTGCTATGGGTGGAATTTTGTCCTTCCCCAAAATATGTTCAATCCTAACCCCTGGTACCTGCGAATATGATCTTATTTGAAAATAGGGCCTTTACAGATGTAGTTGAGTTAAGGTAAGGTTATTCCAGAGTAAAGTGTGGCCTAAATCCATTATGATTGGTATCCTTATAATCAGAGAAGAGACAGAAGGACATATACGTAGAGATAAAGCAACTGGAAAGTGATTGGAGTGTTGCATTTATAATGCAAGAAATATCAAGGATTGCTAGTGATCTCCAAAGGCTAAGAAGAGGCAAGGAATCTCCTTCTCTAGAGGCATCAGAGGGAGCCTGGCCCTGATGACACCTTGATTTTAGCCTCCCAGCTTCCAGAACCATGAGAAAGTAAATTTTTGTTGTTTTAGGTCATCCAGTTTGTCCAGTTTATGGTACTTTGTTATGGCAGCTCTAGGAAACTAATACAGGCACAAAGAAAATATGTGCCCTTGGTCTCTCCCTTTGGATTTTTTATGTCTGGATGAAGCTCTTGAAACTTCCATAGCCCGATTATAGCTCTGCAGACCAAACTTGAAGATTATGGTGACTCTCTGGGGCTGGCAGGATGAAAGGTTGAAAATAACCCAGGTGTGAAGTCACTGAATTCACAAATCCTGAAGCTGCCTCCCTCTGTTCTTCCTGTTGTGTCCGATAATGCATCTCTCTCGTTCAAGCCATGCTGAGTTGATTTTTCTGTTACTTGCAGACAAAATAATTCTAACTGATTTAGAAAGTTATTCTCTCTCTGTCCCTCATTTCCTCATCTGTAACATAACAATGCTATAGTACCTAGTCCATAGGATTTTTGTGACAAATAAATAAAATAGAGAATCATCCAGGTATTTTTCTCTTTATCTAATTTTTGCTACAGTGCATGAAAAATTCAATACCTGCCAGCTACTATTACTATTCTGTTCCTTCAGATTTAAAATGTAGTGAATATTCAGTAAATACTTACTTTTGAAGGAATGAATGAATGAGGTCACTGTAATGCAAAAGGGAATATAGAGATGCTAATAAGGACAAAACAAATTGCAATGAGAGATGGAAAGATTTATCCTGGACCCTGCCTCCAAATCAAGCCCTGGGGGCTACATATGGCCTGGGTTAGGTTGATGAGGACTCACTCCTGGCAAGTCTGGAATTTTTATGTAGAGAGCTTTGAATTTAAAAATACCTATTGGGGTTTGCAAATAATCTAGGTTGTGGGATAGGCGGGAAGAATTGAGGCTCAGAAACTGCCTTCCAAAGTCCCCCAGGGTGAGGCCTCAGCCTGGGTGCATAAGGATTAAGGAAAAAGAAGTCAGGAGCTTTGTTACATCTCTGAGTTAAGCAAAAGGGCTTTCATTTTGCCTGAGGGAGAGCAACTGACTGTTTCTCCCAAAGACCTTGTTTGAAATTAAGGTCTTGGAACACTGGATTCAATTAACTACCAGTTTAAGAACCTTGGGGAATCTAACTTGCCATGTGCTTCATTTTCCCTTACAAATCACCTCCTGTTTCCTTGCCTTCATATTTCTCCCACCTACAGAGAATTCTGTACACAGG
Organism: Mandrillus leucophaeus; assembly: GCF_000951045.1. Taxonomy (NCBI): domain Eukaryota; kingdom Metazoa; phylum Chordata; class Mammalia; order Primates; family Cercopithecidae; genus Mandrillus; species Mandrillus leucophaeus. Next base: position 2,952,101 of record NW_012102710.1, on the reverse strand, counting down.
ACTGGGTCAAGACCAGCTTTTCCTGAATTAAAAGTGAGGAATACTGGGCAGGCTTTGCCTTCAGCGTCAGTTTTACTGTCAGCTTGGCCTACAGTCAAGTTCTTGATACACACACACACACACACACACACACACACACACACAAAACACACCCCTCCAATCTGGGACTATGCAGAATCAGAGATGGATTAGACAAAATTTTTGTCCTAAGGAACTCACAGTCTAGTGGGAGGAGAGAGACAGATAAATTGATAAATGCCTCATTATTGGTAGATGCTGTAAAATAATCATAGTACTTGTTAAATCAAGTTTAGCCTGAAGCTTCCTTCTCACATATTTTAATTTTGGCCCAAGGTTTTCTCTGTACATGGTGAACTATAGCAAGAGGAGGTGTAAACAGATGGTAGCCTACACTTGTGCCAATCACCGAGTTTTGGCCGATCAAATGTAGCCAACGGTTGCAACCGTGTTCAAATAAGGCAAATGGTGAGCTGCAACCAATCCAGCTGTTTCTGTACCTTACTTCCATTTTCTGCAGTCACTTTCCTTTTTCTGTCCATAAATCTTCCACCGCATGGCTGCACTGGAGTCTCTGAGCCTTCTCCTGCTCGGAAGTCTGCCTGATTGGTGAATCGTTCATTGCTCAATTAAAATCCTTTACATTGAATTCAGCTGACATTTTTCTTTTGACATATTGAAGTCCACATGAAAACTGGAGAACACTGAAGAGAGGCTTAGTTAGGAACTGGATGGTGTCAGGACAGGCTTCACAGAGAGGTGGTGCCTCATTCTGCTAAATCTTGCAGTGAGAGCAGGAGTTTGCCAGGTACAGGTCTGAATAAAAATACATGTCAGCTGGGAGTTAACTGAGGTTCTACACTGTGAGGGGCACAGAATATCCCTACAGCAAACTGGAATGAGGTTCCAGTTGGCCTAGGATTCTACCTGTGGTTCCTATTGCGCTTGGAGGAATGCACCTTGCTTTCCCTCTTATTTGATGAATATAACAAAACCCTTATTCTGAATTTAGTATATTATAGACAATTAGAAGTTTTGTTTTCTAGTCAAAACACAGTCTTCATCCTTAATAGGCTGCGTGGCTTTTGACCCTTGAAACAGTATTAAGAAGTAGGAGGTAAGCACATTTGGGGTAGAAGAACAGACAGAGTTCAATAATCTGCGTTGAAGAGGCAGAGACAGATCCAAGAGGGCTGCTGTAGTGGGAACGGGAGCTGAGGAAGAGTTGGGAAAAGGCCCAGCATTGCTGTGGCTCAGAAAAGGTGCCTTCAAGGAGAGACTCGTGGAATGGAGCTATTTTCTATGACATACGATGTTCCATGTGACATAAATGCCCTCCTCCATCGTCTCTGTGATGTTGAGTAGATTCTCCTTGGTCACCGATACACTTATAGGAGTGGTTTGTTTCTAAGGAGCTTAAAGAATAAAGTGACATAGTAATTGGTACATTATTTACTAACCTAAGAAAGAATATATGTACTTAACATTTAAGTGAGTAGAAAAGTATTTTCTCTTCACTGATGCCAAATAGATATTGAAATATATTTAAGAATAGCAGCTCACAGGAAGGTCAGCCACCTATTTTTTTGCCAAGTGGAGGGAATAAGATGCATGAAGGTTTAGTGGTGTGTCCCTCCCTTTGGAGACTAGCAGATGGTTTGGTGGAACTGAAGAGTGAATGTGAGTTTGAGTGGGTGGAAGGTGATGGAGGAGAGATGGGCAGGAGCTGGATCATGAAGGTGCATGAATGCCTTGTAGAAAGGTTTCTGTTTATTCCAGTGGACTCTCATAGATTGCAAAGAGCTGCTGAGGAGTCTCTATTTATCCAATAGAGTCTTAGAGATCATGGGGAACTATACCAGCAGCAGTATAATGGGATCATCTGTACCACTCAATTTTTTCAGAGGGGAATTTGAGGGCTGAGAGTGGACATATTTCTACCCAAAGTCATTCAGTGAAGTGTGACAGAGTTAACTTATATTGAGCTATATTCATTCCCATGTAGTTCCTCCCTATCTGTTCTCTAAGGTAAATAACAGAAAAGAGCATAAGGCATACTATAGTGAAGGTGTGGCCTGGGGAGCTAAAAGATAGGCTGATGTGGGTTTGAGTCCCAACCCATCACTTGTTGTTAGCTGTGAAACCTCAAGTGAGTTTTCAGTCTTTCTGAGAACCCTGAATAATAGAGATTTTTAGACGAAAAATGAGAATGGTAATGCACATAATACTGTGGAGATTTCGTGAGAATTAGAGAACATCACGAATGTAATTATTTATCGCAATGCCTAGTACATAATTCATATGGATTTCAGTCTACCTATTTGTTTGAATTCTTTTCTTTGGAGTCACAGTGTCTTTCTTTGCATATGAACATATCTGAAACACCTGAACACAACTTTTGCCATCTCCATTCCCACTTCTAACTCTTCTCTTACACAGCCTGAGCATCAATTACTGGACCATATAACTGGGTGTGCACCCTCTTCTTATTGAAAGTCCCTTCTCTCCCTTAAAGTGGGAGCACAGATTGAATAACATAGCACCTACTGGGGACTGACCTATGCTGAGTTAACTCAAAGGCTAGTTCTCTCATGTGTGGTGATACATAAAACACAAATCCACTGAGCAGTGTCTTCCCTCCCCCACACAGAGGCTCCAGGAGGGTCAAATAGGTCTCAGAGTGTTGTCCCATGGGCATAAAGGAAGAATACAGTGTACTGTATTCACCCATTGTGAATACAGCACTATTATTCTTCTCTGCTCTGGAAATGAACCCAATGGGCGCTTCTTTGTCAGACACTATAGGCAAATCTTCCCTGAAAGAAGAGCCCTTTCTCAAGTTTCTTGTCCAGACTTACAGAGCTGTTGTTATCTTAACAGTTTCTCAAGATAAATAGAAGGATGTAGACTACAGAAAGACCATGTTGCTTGAATCTATTAGCCCATATTTAAGATGGTGAATTTTAAACGGGCTTTTTAGAGTAATGCTTTGTCACTCATTGTGATGAAGCAAATACCCTCAACAAGTGTCAGCACCTGCTTGGAGGATATATTTTTAGCAGAGTAAATGTTACTTGTCAGGAAAAATTAGCATCACATACACACTTGTCTCAACTTCCTGGTCCGGCATTTTCCCCACTATCACTCTTTATATACGTTAATACTCCAATCAAACTAAACTAGTTGCTCTCTTTTACAACTTCTGCTTTCTTTCATTTGTGGGTTACTGGTACAGTTTTCTTAGCTTAGAATGCCTTCTTGCCCAACAATGTTTGTTCAATTCTATCTGTCTATCATGAATCATCTCAAATCCTACCATTTCCAAGGAGTTTCTCTCTTTCTCAACAAAGGAGAAATAATTTCTTCTTTCTCCAAATGTCCCTGATACTTTTTCCTGAACCTCTCTTAAGGCACTTACATGCCTCAGCCCTCCTAAAGTGTAAGCTCCTTGAGGCCTGGACTTACATCTTAACATCTGGGTGTTTTGCATCTTTGAGAGGCAATATAGCAGGAGGTCAAAGATATGGGGTCTGGGGTCAGGCTCCTGGATACACTCTGGGCTGTACTACTAACCAACTGTGTGATCTTAGACAATTCCTGGCATAGCATCATCACTCAACAATGTAAGCATTAACTATTTATATTCTTCATAACACACAGGAAAGTACATGGTATATCCATTCTGTGCTCAGTAAATGTTTATTGATTGAATAAATAAAAAGGCAAATGAAAAGTAGTTCATCCTTGAGTGTGTGTTGAATGAATGGATGAATGAATAATTTAATGGATTTGGAATAACATTTCTCAAGCACACTTCTTTTCACAGAACCAAAAGAAACTGTTCTCTCTTAAACTCACTGTCCCATTAAATACTCCTCCCTTAGAACCATCTACCGACAAGATGATATGGCTTGTACAGTATTCTATTTTTGTTTGTTTTAAGAGTGATTATGCTAAAGGGCTGCTTCGAACTTTTGCAGATTGAAGAAAGAGGATTACTTTGCTTGCCTGTGATTGGTTTCTGTAGAAGAGCAGGGTTGGTTTCTGTAGAAGAGCAGAACGGAAGCACCTTCACTACTCTATACCAATGGCATTTCTGAGTGGACAAGCTGAAATTCAGTAATGTCTCCAAGCATCGTGGTTCTTCTCTCAAAATGAACTTTGAGGCTGCTAACCCTGCATGACGTAGCCTACAGGACACTCCACTCCCTCCCTGTTCTCATCAAACAAGAGAAGTTGCACAAGCTGGAGGGGCAGCTGGATCACAGTTTATGCTGCCCCCAGGATACATCTTTCATCCTAATGGTGCTTATTCAGCTGTGGGGATGCATTGGTATCTAGCTGATTTTTGAAAAAGTGCAAAAATCCATTTAAAAACACAACCAAATCCTCCTTTTGAGATAGGGGCCTTGTGTGGGGGTGGGGAGGAAAAGGATGAGAAAAATTTCCATCTTATTTTCTGATATTCTTTGCTTTGTGGGTGAATACTTACAGAGATGCCTGCAGGCGGTTTTCCAGAGCCCGTTTCTGATCAAAGTCAATAAAGCTCTTTCTCTATGTAGGAAGGAAGCTCTCTTTTAGACTACTTTCTTACTTTGTGCTTTCTTATGTAGATAAGTCATCTAAAATCACACAACCACAGGTCCTTATCTGTCAGGGCCTGGTAGCTAGCACTAGTGACATTTTTTTTAATCCAATAAACATGAATTAAGTTATTTCGATGGTGCCAGGCACTGAGACAGCTATAAATTAGGGATAGAGGGATTCAGAGGAAAAACAAACAGCTGCCTTTCTATTTGTGTGTGTGTGTTCCTACTATGTGCCAGGTACAGTAACTTTTGTGTAATAGTAATGAGAAAAAGCAATTTAAAAATTATTTCCATTTTATAGAAATGTAGAAGTGGAAACTCTGGGAAGTGAAATAATTTCCCTAAGATCATTCAGGAAGGTATTCAGTGTTTGAGCTGAGCTTTCTGATATTGGCCACTAGAGAGGAGTGGAATAAAGAAGAAAGGGCACCTTGGGAAGAATTATTGGTATAACAAAAGCAGGGGGTGGTGATGGGGAGATGGGAGGGCCAGATCAGGTTCTGCAAAGAGTTTTGTGCATTGTCATTTGAACCGTAATGAGAGAGAAGGTTGGATTGGGAGGAAAACTTGATAACATGAAGTAAGGTTTGGAATACCAAGCTCTGCCAGTTGAAATTCATTCTTAAACACCTGGATTTATTCCTGTCAACAACTGTAATATAGATTAATTATAGGTAAGACTAAGTTAATAAAGATAATCTGTGAAATAATCCATCAGTGATTTTTATTGTGTTTCTCCATTATAAAACCAGTGCATACCCATTATAAACATTTTTGGAGTGTCAAAAAAAAAAAAATAGAAAGAAAAAAATTTCTCAGTGCAGCTATTATGCACCATTTGGTCCCTTTCTTTTTAGTCTTTTTTTTCTCCCCTTCTAAACGCTTGGGTTGTTTGGTTTACATAATTATCATTATATTGTAAATAAAACTTAGTACCACTTTTCACTTACTATTGTAACATATAATTTTATTTTACATGCTATAAGGTCTCTAAAACTTACATTTCATGATTGTAATCCACTCATTGAATATACCACACTTAATATAAACAAGACTTTAGAGTTGGATATTTAGTTGTTTTGTACTTTTCACACCTGATCAATAACACTTTAATGAAAATGTGCTTCAAGATTTTCTAAAAATTCAAATAATTTCTATAAGATGATTTTCCGGGAGTGCTGCTACCAAATGAAAGGTCACATGTACTTTTCAGCTCTTCTGTCATAAAACCAACTTAAGTCTTTTGTTTTTGTTTTTGTTTTAGAGTACCAGCAATTTGTCTGGTTATGTGCTAGGCTGACTCAAGAATCTCCATTCTACTGAGATCGCTAAAAACAATATGAAATATCATACAATGTTGGTGATGAGGAATATTACGAACCTGTGTCCCATGTCATGATGAATCAGACTTTCTGCATCACATATCATGATGAATCATGACTTTCAGAGCTGGAAGGACCCTCAGAAAAGAATCCGGTCTTGGCCCAAAGCTGCAGTGGGCAAAGTATTTTAGAGCAGGCAGCAAAGGCCAGTACAAAGCATGTATTGAGTAAATGGCAGGGCAGTTTTCAGATCTCTAAAATCATCACCTCTGGGTCATTTCTAGCATAAAAGTTCTATGGTACCAAGATCAGCCCTCTGGCTCTATCTGCTTAAAGCTGGAATTCTTAGCATTTGATACAGCCCCATTTACAGAAGCATAGCATACTCCCTCAAATAAGTCAATCAATTAAGAGACAGTGTTCCATCAGAATTTCCAATGGGAAGAGTTTGGTTTGCACTATGTTTGATAGGTTTGTTTTCCCAAATATCCCACTCATAGTGTACCCAAAAATTTATCTACCTGCTCAACAAATATTTCTCCCTCTTCATACTTTCCAAGCCTTTCTTGAGGAGATCACAGCCTCCCTCTATTCAGTTCTTAGTAATCCAATCATAGTATCCCAATTATGACCAATAAGATATGAGGGGAAACCTGCTGGGAAGCTTTTGGGAAAACTTTTGTTCGTAAAATGTTGTCACATGGAAAAGATGTCTTCTTTTTTAAAAAAAAATTTTTTTATTATTATTATACTTTAAGTTCTAGGGTACATGTGCATAACGTGCAGGTTTGTTACATATGTATACTTGTGCCATGTTGCTGTGCTGCACCCATCAACTCGTCAGCACTCATCAACTCGTCATTTACATCAGGTATAACTCCCAATGCAATCCCTCCCCCCTCCCCCTCCCCATGATAGGCCCCGGTGTGTGATGTTCCCCTTCCCGAGTCCAAGTGATCTCATTGTTCAGTTCCCACCTATGGGTGAGAACATGCGGTGTTTGGTTTTCTGTTCTTGTGATAGTTTGCTAAGAATGATGGTTTCCAGCTGCATCCATGTCCCTACAAAGGACACAAACTCATCCTTTTTTATGGCTGCATAGTATTCCATGGTGTATATGTGCCACATTTTCTTAATCCAGTCTGTCACTGATGGACATTTGGGTCTTTTGCTGAACATTTTTGTGTCTGTACATGGTGCCTGGAACTGCAGCAGCAACCTTGTGATCTAGAAGATAGTTAGGAAAATCTTTTGGGGATTTCGTAGTAGAATCATGGGGAAAAAAACTGAGTTTCAAATGATGTCTTTGAGTTGATAAATTACATCTGAAGCCTCCCTGCACTTCTTGTTACGTGACAGAATTATTTCTCATTGTTTACATGAGTTGATATTAAGCTTTCTATTATTTAAAGCTCAAAGCATCTTTACTGCTATAATATATATGAATGAAATCCTCAGTCATGGGGCCAGCTCATCTACATTGCCAGGGTACTGCATTAACAATTTCTACTTTGGACAGGTGTTAAAAAATGCTCAGCTTTGCTCTCATCACCTCAAGGAAATATTTCTCATCCTCTGCCTAACCTTCAGCTCCATTTGATTTGGATGTTTCTCCTCTGAGCTTTCATAATAACATCTTTGGTTTTATTGTATTAATGTCATTTCTGTCTTCTCACTAACCTTTGAGTTCTTTGAGGACAGCAACTGTTTTAGTCATCTCAGTAGCTCCACTCTTAGAATTCAAAATGGAAAGCAAAATAAATAAGTTATTCACCAGACTGCTGTGACTCTTATTTTTCATTAAGGTATTAAGTGGCGTGTTTGTGTGTGTGTGTCTGTGTGTGTGGACATGCACATATGTGTTCATATCATTTTTGTTAGAATTTGGTACCTTTACCCACTCATATGCCTGCTGTATTTTCTTTTCCTATCTCATTCACATGAGATAACGTCTCTCACAAATGTAAACCGAACCTAGTTTACATGAAACTTCTATACCCCCAAGGAAGACTTAAAACTGCTTGAAGTATCTTGTCTTGCAGGAAGGACAATTTGAAGAGTGTGTGGGTCATTGAAAGCAGGATAGGGATGCCTGTTCATTCTGCTGAAAGACGTCTCGTTATGCTACTGGCCACAAGGTGTCCATCTCTCAGTAAGAAGAATGCATAGCTTCTGAAGAGTGTGTCTGCCGCCACCCCCAGCTCAAGGGACTTTGAAAAGTTGTTTAAGGATTGTGTAGGTGGCTTGAGGCTCTATCCAAAGGAATAGGAATGTGTGATCTATAATAGTTATTCAATGACTAAGCTACCAGCATCACAAGGCCTGCAGATGACTAATAATTATTCTCATTCTACAGGGTATGGTTTGCAAAACAAAGTAAGCCAGGCCTCTGCTCTTTTGTCCTGTGAGTCATTCCTGTAAAATGAGTACCCTGGGCTCCAGTGGTAAGGCTCAGAGAGCACTAGGAATACTAGCTGGTATTTTTCACTTTTCTCCCTGCCTTTTCTATCCACCTATCTCCCCTGCAGTCCCAGTCCTTTTCGGGCCACACTTCCCCTTGAAAGCCTTGAGGGGAGGCTGTGCTGTGCTGGGGTTAAGAATCTGACTTTGAATTCTAACATAGAGGCTCGCATCTGGACTCCCTCATTCCCAGATGTGTGGCCTTGGGCAAAGGACTTAGCTTCTCTGAGCTCCAGTGGTTTTCATTCTTAGATGGAGATAATGAAGTAAGTTATAGAATTGTTATGGAAACTAATGGATATAAAGTGCTTAGTATACTGCCTTGGTGCAGACTAAGAGCTCAAGAAATGGTAATTATTATTAAGATTAGCTACAAGTTTTCCTCAGGCTGTCTGCAAAGAGTGAAATAGCTGTATGATTTAGGGACTTAAAAAAAACTTCTCTAATATTTTGTTTACTCATCTTAAAAACCAATTATAATAATCTCTACCTGCAGTTTTGTAAGCAAAGTAGAGCAGGACATGGCAAAGTGTCTGGCATAATGTAATTCCTTTACACATACATATTTTTTCTTTTTTCTCTTCATGGTGGATGGAAGATTCCCTTGGTGTGTTCAAATTCCTAAAGTAGCTCTTTCAGGCCTTTATGGTAGAAGGTGTTAGTTCTTCAGCACTAATCCCAGAAGACTGGTTTCTAAACACTAGGATATACACTGATGCTGGGTATTTATCTGCCTTGGAAGATACAAGGGGTTTGGAGTTTCTGAAGATGGCAGAGGCCTGGGCACTGTTGACATGTACTACCCTGGATAGGGTGTGGCCAGTTGCAAACCCACAGAGGTCGGAGCCTGGGCAGTACAGTTTAGAAGTAACATAGACAAGGTGATGTCTACAGGACCCATTCCCAAATGTTCTGGGCCAGAAACTATGATGGTGTGCTTATTTAAGAGTAGAGAAGAGGAGCCACTCTCTAATGACATTCAGTGGTCTTCCTGCCATTCTTCCCACTGTGGGCTCACAGATAGACTTTACTCCATTTCGACTAGTAAATGATGTGGCATTTTTTGGATCCTAATGTGGAATAAGTTCAAATTGAGTATATCTATAAACAACAAGGAAGGTGGGGCCTAATCAGAAAGGCTTAATAAATGATAGTTGATATTATTATTATTCTCTCTCGAAGAGAGATAGGGTTTCAGGCAAAATACTTAAGAGTGAGGATTTTGGAGTCAGAAGCAAGAATATCATTGTTGGCTCCATCAGTTACTGTCTTCATTCTCTTAGGCAAGTCATTAAACCCTCTCTTTCTTCATCTATATGGTTCAGATATTAAAATTCTGTTTCACAGAGTGTGGTTGGTCATAAGAGTTAAATGATGGAATCATGTCTAGCTTGTATAATTGATTGATAGTTGTTATTGTTAACATTGCCATGGTTGTATAGTAGCTGTTGAGGGAAGCTTTGTGCTTTTTACATTACAGTTCCTGACGATCAGTGTAGAAAGATAAGAGTTCAAGACCATCAGTTCCAACCCTATTGTGCTTATTAACATTCACGCTAGAGGATTCTGGGATGCTTTACAGTGAATATGTAGGCTTAGAAAAACATCTTTTGAGAATAACCATGCATTTTCATGTTGATGGTCCTGACATGAAGAGCTCCACATGGTTGGAAATGACCAAGGACAAAGATAAGATATTTTGAAACACTTTCAAGGCAAGAGTTTTTTCTTTGGAAGTAGTGATAGAATGAAAAAAAGAGTAAAAATTTTGGGAACATGGAAATATTGCAATTTCATCTATAATGCCCTTTGGAGATGTAAATTAACTTTATTCTTTTAGCAAAATAAATCATTTGTCATAAACTTTTTTTCCCCTTTAAAGATCTAAAGACCTGGTGTGGGATGAAGAGAGAAACCTCTGAACATTTGGAGGATGTTTTTCTTTACTGCTGTTCCTAATTTATTGAGAGCAAAAATAAATCTTCTTTAAAAACACCTGACACGTTTTGTTTCAGGAGTCTTTTCATGCTGGAGTTAGTGCAGACTAATATTACACCTCTTTTTTGTTTTCTTTACAGTTCAGTTCAATTCAGTATATTTTATTTCAATTTAATTCAGTGTAACTTAATTAATTTATTGTCATTGACTATGTGTTTGTACCTAGTCTTAACCAAATGGGGAAACAAGAGAAACAAGTGGCACAACCTCATATTTCCCTGGGAATTCTGAGTGCTTATGTAAACCGAGAGAACCTCAGTTACAAGTGGGTAACACTGAGGTTCTCTTGGTTTACATAAACACCCAGAATGCCAGGGAAAACCCTACAAATGCAGGTGAGAAGAGCCCAAGTGCATAATTCTGCCATTCTCCTTACTCCACTGGATATTCTCATTTATTCTCTAATAGTTTTTCAAAGAAAGAGAAAATTGAAGATATAGAAGAAAATTGAGTGTCATGAAAAAATGTTACAATCTATTTTTAAGTGAAAGAAGTCAGATCGTAGATCTATATATATAGTATGATCCAAATTTTGTATGTGTGAAGGAGAATAGTAAGCATAACTTGTTCTATCATCTCAGATTTGACTCCAGTGCCCAAACTACACACTAAGTGCCCAAGTCTTCTCGTTTTCTGAAATGATGTGCTAAACCATCAATTAAGCACTTGCAAAGGAGATGTCACAGAGCTGGTTCTCTCAGCATCAGCTCATCAGCCACCTCAATACAAAGGATGCTGAGAATTGATAGGAGATTGGATATCTGGGAAAATGAGCTGGGGAGAATTACTGGAGGCAAATAATTCCTTCTCACTAAAGTATAAGCAAAGTGTACCAGTCACCTATCACCATAATAATGCTGTGTAACCAACAATCGCATAATCTTATTGTTATTAAAATAAACATTTATTTTCATGAAGTTGCAGGCAGCCTGCAGTTTGGAAGATCTAAGCTGAGTTCCTCTTGGTAGCTCCAGTTCAGACTGTGGTTTAGTCAGGCTTGTTCCTAGATGTAGATTGGGTTTCAGTCTCTTCACTGTGTCTTGTTTTCCTGGAACCAGTGGTTGCCCAGGACATGGTGGGATAAATACAAGAATCAGCTGAAAGATGTAGTGTCTCTTAAGATCTTGGCTCAGAATTGGCACAATGTTGCTTCTTTCCGTAACTGATTGGCAAAAACAAGTCAGATGACTTGCTCTACATCAATGAGACTGGAGAAATAAACTGTACCACGTGGAGAAGATGTATTTACTAAACAACAATTTGCCAAAGAAAACTGACTGAAGAACTTAATATGTTTCTCTTGGTATTTGGGGAACATAAGCACCAGTACCTGCTCTTGCGTTGAAAATGTTTATAGAGGACTATGTTGAGAAGTTATGATAGTTGCAGAATTTAGTTGGCCTAAGATTTATGTGTGTTCCTGGTATGCTAGAAGTGAACTTTATGGAAAGGAGCTAGTTATGGGCTGCACTGTAAAAGTTTTCTGAGAGGATGCTACCTGGAGAGATGAAGTGACAAAATGAGATAATGTGTAAGTGGAAAGGAAGGCAGGGGCTGAAATACTGTTGTGCATGACCAGCTACTGCAAGCACTGAAGCAGCAGGAATTGGTTCTTCTTTATCAAGAAGTATATATAAATATAAAGAGCATCTTTATTGGATGCTCTTTATAACTGAGTATCAATTAGGGCCCAATCAGAGAAGAAGAACCATTATGAGTAGGAATTAGATCTTACACTGTTATGGGAGCTGGTAGGGATGTCATGCAGGACTGGTGGTCTGTGTCTGATGTTGGGCCTGAAGTCACTATAGGTCACCCAAGCCAGCAGCTGAGATGGGAGATGGTCAGGGAGTTGGGAGAACAAGGGAAACCCATGAGAGGTACTGAATTCCACAAAAACAAGCTGAAGCATTTGTCTGTCTCCCACTACCTCCAAACTTAATGGGAAATGGGTACTCTTCACATGGAGTTGCACATGCACCTGACCCAGGGCTTGAATAAGCTGAAGGAAGAGATCCAGGGAGTGCTAGAGGAACTGCAAGTTCGGGAGCTCCCCCAAAGTAGCAACACACTCTAGAAGCTATGAGCTCAGGTCCTGCCCCACACAGCAATGCAATGTAGAAGGTGTAAGCCTCGGTGCTGTCCCATAACAGCAACACAAGCTGGCAGATCAGTGAGCTGCCACATGCATGAGCTGCCAGTGTCTGGCGGCCTACACCAAACTTGAAGGTGTTAAGTGTGGCTGCTTCTTCACTATGGTCTTTTCTATCTCGTGTACATTTTTCTTATAGCCTCTTCAACTTGGAACCTCATGGAGATGAAACTCTGGGAATTGAGTTCCTGCTTAGCTAAGCTGACATGTTACAAAGCCACCGTGCCCTTTAATCTCTTTAGAGAGTTCTAAACAACAGTTAGAAAGTGAGGGACAACGTGGACTGAGGAAGCAAGTGAGAGTGAAGAAACCTGCCTTGAAACCACGATGTCCTTCCTCCTTCAGGTTCCCAGCGTAAGGCACGTATGCACTGTGGAGTGGAGAAGCGTTTTAAGTTGGTTGAGAGGGAGTATGAACTTTGTTATATGTGAAAGTGAGTAGAGAAATGATGGAAATTGCATGAGATTTCATGCAAGTGCTGAGAAGCGTCAACCTTAAATAATGAGATTCAGAAAATATGATTAAGTAGATTTTATTCAAGTGTAAAACCTGAGGGTAGCAACCCAGGAGGAAACACGGATTCCAAAAGAATGGGTCAGTGTTCCAAAGTAGGGAAATTAAGGCTTTCACTTACATAGGCAGAGATGGAGAAATTTAACAGTTGCAATATTTTCCTTGTAAGACCAATACATATTTTACAGTGATTTCACTGGTTACAGGTTCCTACATTCCAAGGTAGATTGCTTTAACATTCCATAAGGAGGGGTAATAGATTCCTGGGAGTCCTAGCTCTCATGCTTTTTGGTCTTTCCTTGTCGTCTATAGTACAAGAATAAGTAAGGGAGTTAATCTATGATTGGAGAAGCCAAAGTTGCAGCTGTATGCTACACATGACACAGGCCACATAGCCACATTCCTCTCAAGGCTCAAAATAATATAAAGTTCCACCAGGTTTAAGTTTAAATTCTTTAATTTCACTGAAGGGAGGATCACAAGATCAAGGAAGAAAGGCAGAGTGTGGAAAAATAAAGTAGCTTTTGGCTATATTTTACTTTGACTGGATTTTTAAAATTGTACATGTATACTCAGGGGTGTGTGTGTGTGTGTGTGTGTGTGTGTGTGTATTTTGGGTTTATTGAAGTATATAAACTTGCTGAGTTACAAACATCAAAGGATTTTTTTTTCCCTAGTCCCTGTTCCCAATAATGCTGTATTAAATCTCTCATTCATAGTGTAGCAGATTACATATTTTCCCATTCCCCTTGGTTGCACAAGTTCTTCTGGCTTAAGAGAGTAGTCTCATCTTTTCCTGTCACTCCAGTGCTATCTGGGCTTGATACTTGGGGGAGGTAGTTGGGAGGGACCTTATCTGCTCTTTACCCTTCCTCCTGTATCCTTTCTCTGGGAATGGTCCTCCTCATCCCCTCATATAGAGATAGGTGCTGCGGTGTGTGGGTGAGTGGAGGAGAAAGAAGAGGCCAAGGACAAGCATTGCTTATTTAACCCACGGCAGGCACAGTGCACTCTGTTGGTGGTTTTGTTTTTCTGACTCACACTGAAGGTCCTTACACCTCTCTCTGGTTGGTTTCCATCTTTGTGGCTCCCTCATGGTCAGTGCTTGGTCACTTTTCTGAGCCCCCTCCCAACTGCAGAAAGAAGATCTAACTCCAGATCCCAACCCTCCCTCAGATGCCTCCTTGTGGTTCATTGTCAGCCTCCTGCTGCTTGGGTCCTTCTCCTTGGCAGCCCACATGCTTGTGTGAATCTCTTCTTCAGTTCACTTGACCTCCAGAAGGTGGGCGCCTCTCTGCCATGCAGAGGAACAGGCTGCTCCACCAACGGTCTCCCTCTGCCCCGCTCTCTCAATGCGGCTCTGTTTTCCTACTTAAGTGGGAACAGAGCAAATCAACGGGGCTACATTCTAATCAGGTGCTCAATGGGAATGAGAAATCAGCATTCCCTTCTTGAAAGTGTTCCCAATCTTTATGAATTATCTTTTGGGAAGACTCTCTGCTTAGCTCTCAGATGTGCTCTAGTCCAGCGTTTCCACCCAGCAATTATAGATGGCCCCGTTCTCCAATCTACTTTTACAGAATGTGAGGTAGTGGTTGGTGGTGGTGTTGAATTATGGTTGCAGGTAGCAGTGAGGTTCAGCCATCTCTTTTTAAAAACCACTTTATTGAGGTATGACTGACATGTAAAATGCTGTACATATTTAATTTTTACTACTTGTTGAGTTGGAGGATACATATACAACTGTGAAATCATCACCACCACCAAGGTCAAAGACTGACATATCCATCACCTCTCAAAGTTTCTTTCAGTTCTTTTTACTCTAATAATTATTATTTTTTTGGTGGTAGAACACTTAAAGTAAGCCTCCACTCTTAGCAAATTAAAAAAATATAATATTGTATTTTTAGCTATAGGTTCTATGCTTTACTTTAGATATCCAGAACTTATTTATCCTAAATAACAAAACTTCGTCCCTTTGACCGACATCTCTCCATTCCTGCCTGCGCCTGCACCAACCCCTGGCAGCATCATCCTACTCTCTGCTTCTACGAGTTTGGCTATTTTAAATTTCATGTTTTAAGTGAGATCATGCATTATTTGTCTTCCTGTGCCTGACTGATACCACTTAGCATAATCTTCTACAGTTCCATACATGTTGTCACAGATGGCAGGATTTCCTTCTTTATTAAGACTGAGAAATATTCCAGTGCATGTATATACCACAATTTCTTTATCCATTCATCCCTCAGTGGACATAGAGTTTCCATATCTAAACTATTATGAATAATGCTGCACTGAGTATGGGAGTACAGGTATCTTTTCAAGATAATGATTTCAATTTCTTTAGATATATAAGTAGAAGTAGGATTACTGGGTCATATACCTCATGAAAGACTCAAGGAAGGTGTTTGGCTTTATTTAGAATGTGTAGCACTTAATGCCTCTTTGTTCACAGTTTTATTTGTTAATTCTAGAATAACAGAAAAATTCCCACATTCTTTTTATATACTTACAACACACACACACACACACACACACATCACACCCATACCCTATGGGTGAGAGAGAGAGAGAAAGTGTAGCAGGGGCTTTGCTGAAATATTAACAGTGGCTGTCGTTGGGCTGTAAGATTAGAAACTGTTTTTCCCTTCTCTGTGCTTTACTGCTTGCTTCACCTTTTCTCCAATAAAAGTGCACCCAGTGTATCTCTCTTAAAATAAGAAGATGAAGTACAATAAACATGATTTTAAAACTGCAGCACCATTCCACTGATAGAACAGATGTGAGAGGCAGGGGCTTGGGTTTTCTGACCTCCCAGGGCTCTCTGCAGGCTCATGATTTTATGAAACATCAGCTGTTCTGAATTCCTGCAGCACCTGCCACAACAAAAGGAGGCCTTTTGCTGAGCATACTAATGCAGTTGCACACGCCTTCATAGAACAAAGAAATCAAAATGAGGAGTTCATTAAGCATCATTTGGACACTGTCCATTCTACCCTGGCCTGAGCCCTCCAGGGGAGGTAGAAATCCACCTGCAAGGGAAGATGTCCTATGTCGAGTGAGTCCCCACCACCTCCCTTTTGTCCTCTCTGGTGATCTCCTCCCTCCTCTTTCTAGTCTTTTGCCTCCCATGTGGCTCACACCTCAACTACTGCCTCATCTGCAGACCCCTCTGGCATCGGCTCCTCTAGCTATGCCTCTGAATTCTCTCATGGACCCGACTTTGCCCCCATGCTTTACAGCTGTGCCTGAAAGACAGGTTGGCTTCCCAGGAGGCAAAAGCTACAATGGACAGGCTGCACCTCAATCCTATTAGCTTCTTCCTGTCTGCTTTCTCATACACTTGGCTGTTTTTTTTTTTTTTTTTTTTTTTTTTTTTTTTT
>NW_012102710.1:2913072-2935613 GCF_000951045.1 Mandrillus leucophaeus | reverse complement strand
TTTTTTTTTTTTTTTTTTTTTTTTTGTAGTCTTCAGAATTAGAAACCCTTCCTTTGGCTTTGCTGAGAGATGCCATGCTGATGTCCATTTCTTCATAGTATAGAATCTTTTCAAGGTTTAGGTGACTTCTGCCCATCCTCTTCATGGGAGGGATGCTGAAGACAAAGAGTATGTTCCTCTTCCTACCCCCTCACTCACTCTGTCTCAAGGAGGGAGGGATTGACAGTCTCATTGATCCAGGCTTAACACTTTCTGGGACATGTTTATTAGTGAGTTCACTGCACTTTATTTTTAATTTTATTTTAATTATTATTATTTTTTTTGAGACGATGTTTCACTCTTGTTGCCCAGGCTGGAGTGCAATGGCATGATCTTGGCTTACTGCAACCTTGCCTTGCCTCTTGGGGTTCAAGCAATTCTCCTGCCTCAGCCTCCCGTGTAGCTGGGATTACAGGCATGTGCCACCAAGCCTGGCTAATTTTTGTAATTTTAGTAGAGACGCGGTTTCTCCGTGTTGGTCAGGCTGGTCTCGAACTCCCGACCTCGGGTGATCCACCCACCTTGGCACCCCAAAGTCCTGGGATTACAGGCATGAGCCACCATGCCCAGCCTTCACTGCACTTTAAAGGCGGGATTCTAATCTCTACTTTTTCTTGTGCTTGAACATAATCGGTGCTCTTTCATCTTTTTTGCTGACTTAGTAAACATTTCGTACTGAGGATTCCATTTTGTACTGAGGATTCCATCCATCCCCAGTGTAAGTCAGTGCCCACTGAACTCCCTTTTGAGTGGGGTGAAGCAGGTCTGTCATTCTTACCCGTACAGTTTTCTGGCTCAGTGCACCTAGTTGTGCTGTTGACTGGTTATATATCTTTCTTCTCCAGCATGCCTGAGCTTGCTCCTCTCAGGGCTTTAAACCTAAGCCATGCTCTTGAATCCAGATTTGATTAGGGATCTACAGTGGAACTGTCACAAGCCCGAAAACCTATAAACTAAGCAGTAGATTTCCATTTGACCATTGTTCGTTGGGTGTAAATGTCAAGTGGAGGTGAGGAGGGAGGCTGGACATTACCCTGTTGATACTGGGGATTGAACAGACAATCTGTGGGAAATTCGGTGCCCTTCCACAGCTTGGCTTTGGAATGAGCTTCCATTTATTCCACTGGGTTACATTCTCCCATTGGTCCACATTAAGGTGTTGCTGTAGGAATAAGCTTTTGCAATAGCGTGGGTGTAATTCTCATGCTTCTCTTTTGTCCAGAACCAGCCTCCTTCCTGACCTGGGATTATGCAAAGAGAGATAATATGCAAATGAGATCATAGATTGCATTTATTTTTGGGCCAGTTGGATTTAACATAGTGCATGTTATACCAATAAGCACCACTAAGTCTTTGTATAATCCCTCTTCCTCCTGATGGAATCTATAATCTATGATCTCATTAGTACTAACTCTAACAAGCCTAGGATATTCTGGTGAAAGCTGGTAGAAATTACACGAGGCTGAAAACTTAATGACCTGCCCTTGTTGAGTGAACCTCTTCAACCTCTTGTCTCTAGGGCAAAATAATTCGAAATGTTGTGGGAACTTCAATCCTTTTTTCCCAGTGTCTCATAGGAGGGAGCCAGGCAGAATATCATGATCTCTTTGCTTTAAGGAAGTGGTAATTCTTGACCAATGTGAGCATAATGGTTTAGTGAAGTAGAACTCCCAGTTTAAGGAAGGCAGAGCATAGCATAGTGATTAAGAACATGGACTTTGCATTCAGACAAATTAGGGTTGAAACCTGGCTTGATTAATAACTAGCTGTGAAACCTTGGACAAGTTACTTAATCTCTTTCAGTATTGTGAATGTTCTTTTTTAGTGGTAAAATGAGGGATAATTATAACTAACTCATAGAGTCATCATAAGAATTAAATGAGGTAGTGTAAGCAAAGTTCTTCAGCACAGGCCCTGACACATGGTAAACTGCCAATACATGGTAGCTACAATACTGTCTCATAATTGTACTATAAACACATTTTGTCTCCTAATGTGATGGGTTAAACTGGAATAGGAAGAACAAGGGCAAGCAAGGACAATGGATCACAGCCAGGTGTCAACCCCACGTAGGGCCTGGGTGAAGACCTAGGATCAAAGAGGGAAGGACGTTCAGGACACAATGAACTATTCCCAGAGAGATATCTGCATCCTCCCTAAACTCACCAAAGAGCCTTGTTCAGGGGCTGGGTGGGGATACACTTGGATACTGGAAAAGGCAATAGATTTCATTTGAGAAATGGGTTTCCATCACTGCCTTTTCTCTAATTTGCTGGGTTCCTGTGACAGATTGCAAAGGTGGTTTCAATTCTTAATCTCTTTAGCCTTGTCTCTGCTATGTGACTTTGCAGATCTTCATGCTAAAGATGGACTCTTTTACCCATGTCTTGAATCTGGGCTGGCTCTGTGACTTGTTTCATCAAGTGTATCAGAAGTAATGGTTTCCCAGTTCCAAGTCTAGACTTCAAGAGGCCCATGTGTTTCCATCATACTTACTCTCTGTCTCTCTGTCGTGGCCATAAGGACATGCTGGGCTGTAGCTTGCTGAAGGATGAGAAACACATGGAGCAGAGCTGAGTCATCCCACTGGACCCAGCAGAAGCCTGAACTGATCAGTGGACTGCAAGCCATTTCTGAGCTATTTGGGTGATGAGCACAGATGAGCAGAGTCAACCAGTCTAATGTCCTAAATGCATGAACAATAAAGGCTTATTGTTGAATGAGGTTTTGTGTGGTTCATCTTATGTAGCATTGTCACGAAGACAGATAACTGAACAGTTGCAATATAACTTCATCTTGTTTATCATTTTGAATTCACTCATTCACTCAACAGGCATCAAGTATCTACCTTGTATCAATGCTGGGCTAAGCATTGTTGGAGAGACATTGGTGATAGCAAACAGTAATAACAAAGGAGACAAACAACTGTCTCATTTATCCACCAATATATCCTTCTGACCTAACAGAGTAAGTTGGCACTTAGTAGATGTTCAATAAACATTTGCTGTCTTGTGAAGACATAATGATGCAATAAACATATGTTGTTGTATGTAAGTGTAGTATGTGTGTGTCTGTGTTCCAGATAACTAACTAAATATGCCATTAAAATATCAGGCCCATTTTCCTTGCTCTCCTCTGGAACGGCAGAAATAATTTCCTATTCTTTTCTCCACTGTCTTTTTTTTTTTCTTTTTCTTTCCCCTCCTACAATGTCAGCAGCAGAAACTGCAGTGTGCTGTTAAACTGACCTCTGTAATAGAATGTAGATGTATAAATCAAAACAGCTTCTAACGGGTTGTCTGCAGTAATAAATGCTACGGAGGCTGCCCAACTGGCAGTGTAAGAGAGATTATACAAACTGCTGCCTGGAGAAAACACAGCATCATGAATAAACTCAGCCTTGAATTATTTATATATTTCAGGCGGTTTTTTCTCTCCTCAATCTGCAAGGCCTGGGAATGATTTTCACTGGGAGCTGAGAGTGTCTGAATTTGGCTGTAAAAGAAAAACAGTTGCAGTATGTCTTAGACCAAGTTTCAGGGTGAAGATGGCATCATGTTACATGAGGAGTCAGCAAGGCTGGCAGTGCGGTGCAGTGAGAAGATACTGCTTAGAGCTCAGGAGAGGACAGTTTGAATCCTAGGAAGTTGTGTCTCTAGGGGCTTGTGGGCTTTGTGGACCACCTTGGACCCACACAGTCGGATGGAGAGCCCCAGGGCCCACCTCCAACACTTCTACCAGAAGAAGCTGCATCATTCTCTTTTTTGAAGTGGATTTCGATCTGAGACTTTGTTGTGGAGAAAAATAGTTTTATTATAAAACGAAAAGTTTGGAAATCAATGGTGTGACTAATCTTTGAGACTCTATACAAGTGAGCCTCACCTCCTCCTGCCCACTGAGACCCCGGGGACCCTTTAAAAATGATTAATGCCAGAGTCCTAATCTTTATCAATTAAATCAGAATTTCTGGAGATGGGAGTAGACATCAGAATTTTAAAATATATCCAGGTGACTCTGATGTGCAGCCAGGGTTGAGAACCACTACTTCACACCCTTCATTCATCTAACAGGACAAGTATTGAGCACTGCCATCAGCCAGGCATTCAGCAGAGGATGGAGGATAAAGTGAAGAACGGGACAGGCCCAATCCTTGCCTTCATGGATTTCTCCATTTAAGTAAACACACAGCTGCAATTTGGAGGGATATATCCTGGTATGGAAATATACAATACTATGACAGTAATAGCAGGAATGATAATAGCAATTGTGATAATGTTTATTGCTGGGAGAATGTTGCTTTAGTCTTTTTAAAGACTCAGACATTGTGCTAAATGATTTGTATGAAGTATCTTATTGGATTCTCATTCCAAGTCTGTAGATAGGTACAGTTACTATCTTTGTTTTACAAATAAAGTACATGAGGCCCAGAGAGGGTAACTTGCCCAAGTTTATACAGTGCATAAAGGTGGAGTCTGGGGGAAGGGGTACCCTGCCCAGACTTGGCAAATCAGGATGATGTCTCCATGCTTCTCGATAATTTGAGTACACTTTGGAGCTGGGAAATTGGGGAACTGAATGGATGTCAGAGTATATGTTGTAGAAGAGAAGCTAATGTTTTTCAAAGCATTGCATCAGCATAAAGCAGGGCCTTGCATGCATACATGTGCACACACACACTCTCACAAAGTGTTACTGGCAGAAAAGATTATGAGATAACACTTTTGTTTTACAAGTGAGCAAACAGACGCAGAGAGAGCTGATGGCACAGGCACAGGCTTTGCCATGCCGGGGATGAGATCCAATTCTCCTGATTTCTTCTTTGAGGGCTCTTTAACTCACCCCGCTGTGACTCAGCTTTCACGGGGTGCTCTTCTGGCTTACAATCCCAAGATTCGAGGGAAATTCCACCCAATTTCACCAAATACATTTTCACCTGACATTGCATAACGAGGTCACCTGAGCTTGCAGTGATTCACTCTGCAAGTACCTTGATTCACCCAGCCCACACCTCAAATTTTTGATGCCCCATTTCTTCCCATAAGCAGGCATCGTGCCTTCAGTAGGTGGTGGGGAACTTGTCATGAGAATGCTTATAATCCTTTCCACATGTCTGAAATTGGTACTTTTCTAAGTTCCTTAGCAACCATTGTCTCATACAATCATTCCAAGAGTCCTGTCAGTAGGCAGGAAAGTTGCCATTATCAACCCATTTGGGAGGTGAACTGACTTGGATTCAGAAATGACCTGCCTCAGGCTCCTCCTGGGAACTTGAGGTTATTGTTGTGGTAACAGGATGATGGTCACTACTGGGGAACAACAGCCACATCCTCACTTGCCCTCATACAATGTCTTCACGGTCCCATCTGCATTAGCTCCAGCTGTGTTTCCACCAACAGCCTCAGCGCTGCTTCCTCCTTGCTGAGTCATTTAGGCTGACTCATCTTCTGGACTCCAGAGATTCCCCAACTGCATGCTTCAGTTAGGGAAAGGTATGTTTGTGTTTGTGTGTGTGTGTGCATGTGCATGTGTGAGGTGGTCCTTATTAAATTCTTATCAGAACACTTCAGAATATTTGAACTGGCCACGACCTGATCACTTACTGATATCTGAGTGTCTCTCTTCCAAGATAGAAATGTAGGTCCTTACTCCTTTCCAAATCTGATTTGCAAGAGCTGCTGCTCCTACAGATCCAGTCATTTTCCCCTTTTTTCTCTCTTTTCATTTATTGATTCCTTCTTCTTCTAACCATCACCAACAGTTTAGCCAAGATAACATAAACATTTCTCTAGAGTCTGGCCCAGTCAATTCTCTTAGAGGCTCGTATTGTCCTTAAAATCTAAATGATGCAATGAGAGAGAACTTTGTGTCTGAGCAGTTCCTTGAAGACTACTGCTTGAAGACTTCATCCAAGTTGAACCCAAACTGCTCCCTTGAGACCCTTTCCCTCTTGAGCAAAAACCGAAGCTCCTGTTGCCAGAGTCAGGATGGGTACAGCAGCCATTCTACTCAGCAGATCTCATGCTTAGTAGGATGAAGGCCAAGAGCTAATCAGAGGGAATTTGTGGACTTGAGCCAAATGGGGGCTTTCGAGTAGCCCTGTTGGGAAGAAAACATACATAGCAGGCTCCATAGAGAGTCAGCAAATAGTTTGTCAGAGACCCAAGGTCAATGCTGGTACCAAAGAGATTGCAAGGAGTGAGGCTGATTGGCAGCAATTGTCCCAGAACTAGGCAGTTTTGAAAAATACTCTGTGTTCATTTTATTTTGTCCCATTAAACTGAAAGCATTTTTAAGCTTGTGGTTTTGAGCAGCACCTCTAGCTTGATGAAAACCTAGTCATTGTCTGAATGGTGTTGTTTGGAGGATTTAACCCTCAATGAATATTATCTGATGGGAAAGTCAGGGAAAGCTTCTCTCTGTGTCTTCAAAGACTTTGGTAGAAAGAGAAAGGAGCAGACAACCTTTGAGTTTTCAGATCCTGGGAGGACCCTTTCTGTCTCCGACCCTCCCATCCCAGAATTTTTAAGGACAAAAAGGGGCTGTTCCTCTATCATGAGGCTCCCAGTCTAGGGGGACAGGGCCCTCAGACGGCAAGCCCCAGAGAACAGTACCCTTTTTGGTTGGGAGGAGAGGTGTTGAAACTCTCTAACACTTACACATGATGATTTTCCCTTCTCCTGGGAAGCACGTGAGATTAATGGATGATGTTTTAGAATAAATATTTTTACAGAAACATTTAGGGAGAAAGCTGCTGCTTAGTGTTCTACATGAGGGAATTGAGGTGTCCTCATAATTTCTGCCTCTCTTTTCTCTCATCTGTTGCTTGGAACAGAAACCCTGTGGGACTGCTGAGCTTCAGCTAAACTCACCAGCAATCTCTCCATAGTGTGCCCTTAAATTCTGAAACCCAGAACTGTTGGCATGACTGAAAAGTCTCATCTTCAGACGGAGAACTGGGAGTAGTATAAATAATAACTGGGTGCTTTTTCAGCTCTTTTGAAAGAGAATAAGGGGTGTTAAACCCTCTCTGTGTGTGCCCTGAAATTTCATTTTGCTGTGCCGAGAAAGGAATAAAGTGCTGTATTTGTTTTCGAGAGTTTCCTTAATGAATTATCATAAACTGAGTGATTAAAAAAACAGAAATGTACTCTGTTACAATTATTAAGGCCAGAAGCCCCATATCAAAGTAATCAGCAGGACCATGCTCCCTGCAGAAACTCTAAAGAAGGCTCCCTCCATGCCTCCCTTCTGGTTTGTGGTGCTTGTCAGCTATCCTTGGCATCTCCTGGCTCCTGCATGTGCTACTTCAGTCTCTGCCTTCATCACCATGTGGAGTTCTCTCCGTGTGCCTCTGTTCCTTTGTGTCTAAATGTTCGCCTTCTTGTAAGAACACCTGCTATTGTTCTTATAAGATTAGGGGTAGCCCCTAATCCCGTATGGCCTCCTCTTAACTTTATTATGTCTACAAAGACCCTATTTCCAAATAAGGTCATATTCACAGGTACTGGGTGTTAATGGTCGAACATAACTCTTTAGAGGACATAATTCTAAGCAAACAAGTACACTCTATGTTAGATAGGGGAAGCAGCCCGTGGTTTGGCAGGTCCTAGACAACTATGTCAATTGTGAACTCATTCAACATTGTTCCAAAATGTATTTACCAAGTCCCAAATATTTCCCATGCACAGGCTGAGCACAGGGACAGGGAATGCAGTCAGTTATTCTCAGAGTCACCAGCTAGGATAATACCTGCTTGAAGAACTGTTATAAGATGTATAAGTAAGAAAATTGATATAGAAAAAATGAGCCTAGTACACAGCACAGAGTAAGTATTCAACAACTGGTAGCTATTATGACAGGTGTGGTTCTGGCTACTTCAGGATAATGATGAATAAACAGTAGGTGACAGGTGATGCCGAACACTTTGTATCATCTCATCCCATCACATTAGCAACTCCATCAGGTGTGTTTTCGTCATCTCTATTCTCCAAATGATGACACTGAAGCTTAGAGAGGCTAATGAACTTTCCCAGGTCACACAGTTAGTCACTTTCAGGACTAGGACTTGAATGCAGGTTAGTCTCACCATGCTATGGTAATTCTTTCATTGTCTCTCAAAGGATGGTCCTGAGTCAGTCAGTGGCAATTTCTAACCCCTCTCTTGAGGCTTAAATTTTACTTTACATGTTATTACAGCATAGGTCTTGCATGGGCAGACCTGGAAAGAGGATGGCTAGACTCAGCTGACCCCAGGGAGGCATGCTCCTGAAGCAGGCACTAGCTGTGAAACAAGCTTCTCTTTCTTGAATTAGGAGGAAGCTGATGTATCTGAGTGCCACCTTTTAATCAAGGAGACCATCTATCTCCTGTTGTCATTTGATCTTTCTTGAAGCAACAGCCACAAATCTCCAGGCAACGCAGACATGATGCAGACAAAATGAAAACGGAGGAAGCAGCATCTTTCTCTCATTAACGGGAGAGGAGAAAAAGCACAGCTCTGCCTCAAGTGTTTGGGGAATGTGTTATTTTTAGAAAAGGACATTTTGTGATTTTAGGTGTTTGATTTCTGAGAAGGTTTTCTTTTTTAAAGAAATCAAAAGCAAATAGTAGATTGAGCAGTAACAATCAATC
This sequence comes from Mandrillus leucophaeus, assembly GCF_000951045.1. Classification (NCBI taxonomy): domain Eukaryota; kingdom Metazoa; phylum Chordata; class Mammalia; order Primates; family Cercopithecidae; genus Mandrillus; species Mandrillus leucophaeus. Next base: position 2,926,943 of record NW_012102710.1, on the reverse strand, counting down.
AGCGAAAGAATATTGTGCAAGGCATGGCGGTAGAGAGAGAGAGGCTGTGAGGTTTTGTTCCTGCTCTTCAGATGCTTAGAACCTAATAAGAAAGATTGTATAGCGCTGTCTCTATAGAGCTTGGAAAATAAGGCAATCTGATCTATTGTAGTTCACAAGAGGGAGAATAATCGGAGAGGTAAAAATTGCGGAGCCCTGAAGAATGGATGGAGTTGTTTATTCATTTGTTGATTCAATGAATATGTACTGAACACCTTCTCTGTGTATAGCAGGCACTGATTAAAAAAAAACTGAATGAGACCTTGTCTCTAACCTTGAAAAGTTTATAGACCAGTGGCAGACAGAAAATTATACACCAAAAAATGTGATGAAGTAAATGATAGAAATGTGAACAGATAACATGGGGCCATAGGGGAAGAAGAGGTGATCAATTCTAAATAGAAGAGAGAAAGAGAGCTGAAAGACTTCATGGAAGAGAGAACACTCAAGATGGGTAGTTAAGGATGGAGATGATTTGACGAGAAGGAAGAGCAGGAAAGGTAGTCGAGGCAGCACATGGGTGAGGCTCTGCTTACAGCCAGGAGTGGTAAGATCTTGCAGGTGAGGAGGGATTAAACTTGCAAGGTGGCTGGGAACACCCAAAATTTCAGGAAAAGGGGAAATTTTTAAAGCATTGGATGCAATGAGGCAACGTATCAAATCTTTGTTTTAGAAATGAAGGTCACACATTAGGGGCCACACCACTAAACAAACCAGTGTAATAAATACCATAAGGGAAGTAGTTTGGATTCCCACAGGAATTCAAAGAAAACCACTTTATCCAGACTGGGCCTGTCTGCAGAAGCCTTTTTGGAATAAATGACATCAACAAGAATTAGTATGATGAAGGTCGGGGTGAGCAAGGGGAAGACAATTCTTCAAGAAAGACAGAGTAGATTTGGTGCATTGCAGACTGCTCTGTTTGGCTGGAAGATAAGGGGAGTTATGTGTGCAGTAAGGATGGGCATGAAGCAGGAGTGGGTGGATTTGTTCAAGTCCGGAAAGGCCTCCTCAACCCACCATTGAGACTTGAAAGGCTTTCAGCACTGTGAGATCTGATCAGATTTGCCTTTTAGAAAGGGCATCTGGCTGCTGGGTGGGGAATATATAGGAAGGATGCAAACCAAGAGGAAGAGGACGCTATCAAGAGGATGTTTTGTATTAATCAAGGGGAGCTTAGACCAGAGTAGGGGCGGTAGAATTGGAGAAAAGTAAAAGTGCATGAAATGAGCACTTATTTAGGAGGTGAGAAGAAAGGACTTGGTGAGTGAATGGCCTAGAATTCTGTGGGGAGATAGAAGGGTAGTGATGGAGAATAAAAATGGAAAACTGGGAGAATAGTGAAGACAGTTACAGAGATATAGGACACAGAAGGAGGAACTACCTGGGGTAAAGCATTATGGAAGACAGGTAAGGACATAGCTTATGTTGCCTGGGTGTGTGGGGAGTGTAGGGTGTGAGGAAGTGAGTAAAGAAGGAGCAATTGGCATGTCAATTTAACAAACATTAATTGAGCTATTACTGTGCCTCAGGCTCTGGGCTATATGCTGGGACCAAATCCCAGGTGTAGAATATTTTCAAGGAATTCTGAGGTCTAGTGAGAGATGAAAGAGGGTGAATAGATAATTTCAGGATGATGTGTCCATGTGGCAATAGACCTATGAACAAGGTTCCAGAAGATGATTTCTTACTTGGACAAATACTGGGGAGCACCTACTCTATGCCAGGACGGTGCTAGGTGCAGTGGACTTGGCAGCAAGCAAATCTAATAAGAGCCTTTCTTTCAAATAGGTAGCATTTTACTGGGGGACCTAATAAACAAATTAGAATAAACAGAGCTCTGGATAAGTTCCAATGTGCTAGTCTGGGTTCTCGGAGAACAGAAGTAAGATACAGGTTGGTGAGGGAACATGTGGAAGATGCTGAAGGAGCCTGGAGGAGCCACCAGACTTCAATGCTGGTCTGACTCCATTGTGCAGGGAGGGAAAGGAAGAAGGTTGTGTGGGAGAAGTCTCAGTCAGCTGTGCAGCCAATGGAAGTTTCAGCGAAGACGATTGTGGATCCCCAAGTCCAAGTTGCCAGTTATAGGAGTCCCATATCTTCCAGGAACAGGCTGCCTTTTTGTCCTGCCTTACTTAGCCATTGGGTGGGAGCATCTCATGGGAAGTATAGCTTTGGAGCATGTGAATGGGTGGATTACAGAGAGCAATAGCAAAAGCCTTTGGACAATTACACTTCGGCATTTGGAGGGCTGCAAAGCATTTCCTGTAGCCGCCGTAAGTACGGAGCAAGTAATCTAGTTGCCAAGAGAGGATACCTGGGAGAGTGAGATTTACATGATCAGGGATGGATGATCTCTCTGAGGAGATAATGTTTAACCCAAGACCAGAGGATGAGAAAGGTCCAGCTACGTGAAAAACCTTGCAGAAGCTTTGTAAGTAGAGGGAACAGCAAATGCAAAGACCTTGTGGTGGTACCTGAGGGTACCTCAGAACTCCAGCATAATTTGAATGTAATCAAAAAAGGAAAAGAATGGCAGAAGGTGTAGGCAGGATCAGACAGCCCAGGGTTTTGTAAATCATTTAGAGGAGTTTAGGTTTTATTCTGACTCCACAGAGTGGAGAATTTAAGTGGGCAGTGATCGATCTGACTTCTATTTAAGAAGACCACTGTGACTGCTGTGTGCCTATAAGGTTTTCAGGAGTGGAGGGGCGTTAAATGGTAACAGATGATGATGTGCACAGTCAAGGCAGCCTGGCCCAGTCTGGGGTTACAGGGGGTTGCTCGTGTGGTGAGAAAAGGCTTCATGGAAGAGAGGGCATGTGAGCTGGATCTTAAATGGATAAAGTCTTAGAGCAAATCACAGAAAGGAGGTGACATTTGAGGTGAACTTCACTGGCTCTGTGAAGGGAGGAGCAATCTTGTAGCACTTCTCAAAATCACTAAAATGCAGAGCCAAAGCAGTCTTTAATTTAGTGCCTTTTATAGGAGAGAATATGGTTCAGGAGTAACCAAGGACATTTACAGGTGAAAAGTACTTAAATCAAAGCGACAGCATAGTTAGGGAAAGGAGAACAACCATTTCTTTTTTTATGGTGGAGAACATTAACTGAATACGTTAGAGAGTCTGATCATGTCAGAGAATGAAGAAGAGAAACAGAGAACACTCATCTTCCTTCTCAATCTGCCTCTGGATGCCAACTGGCGACACTGGGAACCAGTTTAAACGTGGAGGGCTCAGAGGAAGTCAATTTTGGAAGGCATTGGAAGCTGGTTTTTCAGAACCTACTCTTTGCTACCCCTTTCTATGTTGAAAATAAAAATGTAAAGCCTAATCCATAGTCACAACAATGACACCAAGGACTAAATCACAGACCAGAGTCCAAACACCTGGTCATGCTGCTCATCTACCATCTGGTGGGTCTCCTCTCAACTCTGTATTCTGACTCTCAGTCATCTCCCTTTTTTTCTGGCTTCACTGGCACTGCTCTAGGTTCATCCTTTTGAAATAGATTCCTAACTGGTGGCCATGCCTCCAGACTCTTGTACTGTATACAGGTTCAATGAGAAAATGATGATTTGTTTTGCAGTCCACAGATGCATTTTATTTATTTTTTTTATTGTCCAAAACACTCTTTGGAATAAGATTTAAAAATAGAAAAATCAGATGATTTTACATAAAAATCCATATTTCCTGTTTATCTTAAAAAATTGAATGATCTGACCTCACTGGTCCACAGTGAGCAACAACTGGGTAAATCTTGATGTTTTGGGTTTTTTTTTTTTTAGCTTGGGCATCTAATTTTTGTTCAGTTCGTCATAATCTCTCCTTACTATTGTTTTAAACCCTTCCTTTTTGTTACCTGCCTTAGCCTGGGAGGTATTTGAATTTAAGGTGTTACTTCAATGCTTTATACAGGCTCATTTCTCTGAAACACAAATTTGATCATGTCACACTCTTGTTTAAAAACCTTCACCACTCTGCTTGCCTGGTGGATAAAGTTCAAACTCCTGACCCTAGCATAGAAGGGACTTCACAACCTGATCTCATATCTCTGTGGCTCTTCCTAGCTCACACTCTGCCCAGAAGCCATGCTGAAAGGCAGTGCCATATTGTACCTCTCTGTCCTCCGCCTGCTCTCATGTCCTATTTTTAGCTGAATATCTTTTTTTTTTTTTTAACTTTTCATCTGGTAAATGTCTTCTCCTTAGTATCAGTTCATACATTAAAAAAAGTCCTTCTCTAACTTCTGCTCTTTAATTACCCATGTCTTCTTCACTTTCTTAGAACCTTGGGCCCTCCTCTATTGCAACAGTATGGCCAAGCCAATTGTTTCTCCTCCTTCAGACTGTACAACCCTTAGGGCTCTGAGCCATCTTTGCCTTTGGGAATTTATTGCAGTGTATGTGAATGGTGTTCAAGAATAAATGTTTCAGATTGGAAAATTTGATCTTTCATTTCCTTACCTATAGGATGGAACCGTAATACCTTCTGTTCCTATACAGGAGAATCATTGTAGGGATCAAATGACACAATGTCTTTTGTAAAAATGTTAACAAAGCACTTGGAAACTGCAAAGTAATATATGAGTAGATGGAATTAATATAGAAAATGTTATGTTCTCAACTTGCTTAAAATAATTTAACTGTATTATTTCTAGCAAGAACAGTGATTTTGAAGGGTTATAGTTCCTGTTTATAGTTCCAATTCTATTGCCAATTAGTTGGATGACTTAGGGAAAGTAATTTTGCCTATCTAGACCTCAGTTTCCACAGCTGAGCGCTGGAAATTTTAAGATATTTGTTCTTTCTTTCATTTTTTTTCTCCAGTCCTCCTAGAAGTAAAACATTTTTCTTGTTTTCAAAGACTTTCAGTCTTCCACATTTGGTGTGGTGTATTATCCATAATACAATAATGAATATGTAGCCATTAATTTTTTCATTAAATATACAAATCACTGACAATAGCTATTGTCTGGTGCTGATTACTAACATTTTCTTAACCTGGAGTTATTTTCATTATTTAATCAACATTAACAAATAAAAGCTTCAGAGCTCCGAATGAAAAGATCTTAGCAGCTGCATTACAATGCTTCACTCAATCTTATCTAGTCTCTTGCTCTATACTCACATGGCAACCTCACCCTTCTTCCCATATCACTCTAAAGTCACCAATGTGATTGATAGTTTTGGGTAGAGGAGTTGCGAGTTGGAGGACTTTACTTGGAGGGAATAAAAGCTCTATCCTTTCCTTGTTTTCTAATTGCAGCTTATAAAGTTGATTCATTGACTGCTGGTTTGAAATGGTGTCTGCTAACAGTCCCTGGTACAGCTTCTCTGTAATGTGATGTAAAATACCTATAAAGGCTTAGAAGAAGATGTAAACTCAAAACACAGCCATAAACTTGGACTGACAATCCCCTGAAGACTGGATCTGGGAGGACTTTTTGCCAACAGTAATGCCAATGAAACTGAAAAGAAGAGAACATTCTATGGGTGTGGGTGTGTTACTGAGGAAATGCTCTGTTAGCAAGAGGTAGGAAGGACTATTATTTTTGTTGTCCATCTCCTGGATGGGGATCCCCTGGACGGTGTGTCCCCTCAATTGTGTATACCTGAATGGATTCTCTGATGAAAATTGATGACCACCAAGAACTTTAACATGTGCCTTTTTTTTTTCCCCCACATAGCTTATCTGTAGATACAATGGATTAAAGTTCAAAATGAGACCATACTGGGTAAGCTGGATCCTGAATCTAATGAAAGCATCTTTATAATGGACAGAAACACACATGCAGTAACTCACAGAGAGAATATGTTTCAGGCCACATGAAGACTGGGGCAGAAATTGGAATGGTGGGACCACAAGCCAAAGAACGCCAGGAGCCAACAGAAGCTCAAAGAGGCAAGGAAGGACTCTGTCGTTGAGACCTCAGAGAGAGCATGCCTCTGCTGACCCTTTATTTTGGACTGACCTCCAGTCCAAAATGTGAGAGTATATATTTTTGTTTTATTATGGGCAACCCTAGGAAACTAATACAACGGAAAACTCAAGTTTATGCCAGGTGTTGAAAATGGAAATGCCTAAGGTAATGAAAATGAATAGGTTGACCAGGGAGGCACAGAGCCAAAGTTGAGAGGGCACGTGGTCTATGAAGACATCCAATTGTTGTCTTCTAAGAATGCAGACATGGACTTGCCAAATATTTTTATAGTTCAGAAGAAGCTAGAAATTTGGATTTTATTTGTGTGCTCTTATTTGTTTTTTAGCATTGCCCTAATTTTATTTCAAACATGGTATTAACCATGTCAAACATGTTTGAGAGAGTCATGGGTAGCCAGTATGTTGCCTCTCATCTGGGTCTGTATTAGTTTGTTCTCATGCTGCTGATAATGGCATACTTGTGACTGGGTAATTTATAAAGGAAAGAGGTTTAACGGACTCACAGTTTCACATGGTTGGGGGAGCCTCACAATCATGCTGGAAGATGAAGGAAGAGCAAAGGGACATCTTACATGGTACTAGGAAAAAGAGTGTGTACAGGGGAACTCCCTTTATAAAACCATCAGATATCAGGAGACTTATTCACTGTCACAAGAACAGCATAGGAAAGACCTGCTCACATGATTCAATTACCTCCCACTGGGTCCCTCTCATGACATGTGAGAATTATGGGAGCTACAATTCATGCTGAGATTTGGGTGGGGACACAGTCAAACCATATCAGAGTCCCTTTTAGCCATCCTTGTCCTGTGCGTTTTCCCCATTTTATAAGAGGCAGAATTGTGTTCCTCTCCTCTTCCGTTATTTACTTTCCTGCCTCAGAGAAGATCCTGCTCCAAAGACCACAGGGTGGGGATTGGAGGGCAGGAGCAGGAGGGTCTTTGTGGCAGTGATGCATAGCATAACTGGGTGATGGTTATTTCCACTCATTAACTGTCTATAAGAAGTTGGACAGAATTCTATTTTAGTCTACCAGACCACCGTTAGTAAAGCCTGCTGGAATGTGGAGCTGATCTAGGAGCTGTGGGCATTCAGTGGGTGGGCAGTTATGAAATGGGAAAAGTTCCCTGTTTCCCCTAGCAGGGCGTTGGAAGTGACTCGTTTCTTTGGTGCCCTGCGGTTCAAACCTCTAGGGGGCAGTATGCAGACGGGCAGATCGTGGGGATCTTGGACTCCAATCCCATAGCAGCGTCTAGGGTTCGGTGTTTACAGCTCCGGAAGCTCCAGTGTGTTACAGTGTGTTCTTTCAGTTTAGATATCTGCAGGCGGCTTGTGTTAATCAGCTCAATCAGACTCTGCCTTATCACAAGGACATAGAGCTTTCTGTAACCCCGGGGATTTTGCAATAGTGTACCGGAAAAATCAGATCACACGTTGGTGTGGAGAGTGAGCACAAGGTTTTATTGAGTGGTAGAAGTAGCTCTCAGCAGATGGATGGGGAGCCAGGAGGGGGATGGAGTGGGAAGGTGGTATTCCCTTGGGTCAGGCTGCTCTGTGGCTGGGCTATCCTCCAACTGTCCTCGGCCAAATTCCATGTCATCCCACCATCAATGGCCTGCCAGCGTCTGTTGGTGTGTTCTTCTGCCGGTCTGTTCCTCCTGACATCCACACACTTGTGTGTGTGCCTGCTAGGGTCTTGGGAGTTATATAGGCACAGAACGGGGGGCATGGCGGGCCGGAGAGGTCTTGGAAAATGCAACAGTTGGACCTGAAAACAGGAGTGCCTGTCCTCACCTAGGTTCGTGGGCACAGGCCTGAGGGTGGAGCACTCGCCAGGGACCCCACCCTTCTCTACCCAGCACTTTCCTGTCCCCATCCCATATCAGTTACACCTTGAAACAGAAGGTTTGACCAGAAAGAAGTAGGGTTAAGGAACATACATCCTTGAGGTCTTCTGGCAAACACTAGACTTGGATACATTTTATTTTATTCGGGGATGAAAAACTACAAAACATGAAGAATATGAGCCTCGACAAGGACAGCAATCACAGTGGAGAAACACTGAACAATGGTTATCCAAAATTATTGTGAAAGCTCACAGCAAGAGCAAATCCTTGACACCCATCTGCTGAAGGAAATAGATTTTTGTTTTAAGGAAATTATTTGGAGTCTTGAGATTCAAGGACAAGCCTTGCATCTCATCTCTCTTCGATTTCTGTTGGAAATAGGACAAATGTTTCAAAGAAAGAACAAAATGTCATGTAAAAAGAACTGGATGAGATAAGGAAGAATTTATAGGGAGCCAAAAGTGCAACAGCAGAATTACATTAGCATTAACAAGCAGTGGAAAACTTAATTGAGATTATGGAAAATCATATTGTATTATAAGGGACAAATTTTAGAACTCTCCTAGAAAGTATAGGACAGAGATGAAAATAATGAGAGAGCATGTGTTTGCTTAAAAAGTCTGAGATAGTAGCTTTAACTTAAGAATTATATGTGTTTCTACTTGAGAGAGAAAAGACAAATAAAAAATACTTTCGAGAAATTCCTACCTATAAAAACCAATGTATAAATGTTAAAATTGGTTCTTAAAGTTACAAGCAATGTTAGTAACACAAGCAGCAAAAAAACCCCAAAACGACTACTGAGATATGCAATTGCATGTATTTTTTCTTTATTTTTAATTATAAAAATTATAAAATATTCAAACACCTCAGATGGGTATAATGTAAATAATGAAAGCTTCTCTTTGCTTCTCCTTTTCTGTTCTCCAGAGGTAAGGGTGTTAGCAGTTTGCTGAAAAGCCTTTCAGATCTTTACTCTGCATATACCAGCTCCTACAAATATTCATTAGTTTTTTGAACAACAAGATTATCACAGTAAACTTTTTGTACCTACCCTTTTTCTTTTTTCATTTAGCAATATATTGTAGATGTTTCTTGTTATTAGGACATGAGACTCTAGTTAATATTTAAAATTGTTGAAGAGAGTTTTTGTATAGATGCACTGTAATTTGTCCAACTCAGTAAATATTTCCTTTTTATTTCTCAACTATAAAACTTATCTTTGCACACTATTTGTAAATAGTTTTTGCTAGGCTGTTTAGACAATACGTTTTTTGATGTAAAATTACTCTGGCGAAAAGTTTAACCAAAATATAAAGACAAAGGAATCCTACAAGGATACATACAGGCACAAAATGAAACAAACAAAACTAAACCCTCAAACTGGTTGCTTACAAAGGAAGAGAAAACAGGAAGGCTTTGGGATTTCCTTCTGCAGCATTGAATGCCAAAGTGTCTTTGAATAGAATTGCGTCTGCAGAATTTTTAGGTGGAAAAGCAATGTAGTGCACCAAGAATTTTGTTCTCCTCCAACTAGTCTTTTGTATGAAAAAGCCATTCCCTGATAAACTGAGGCTCAGAAAATGTATTTCCTGATTACTGATTGGGGGTGAGTGGGAGAGGGGGAAGTATCTGAGGACATATTCTACATTACCAAAATTGATTACAAATGAAGAGGCCAAGAATGGGAAAGGCAGGGCCTGAAGAGCCTGGTGGATCTCCCTTTACTCAAATTGGACTCCACTCTCAGGATTTCAGTCATGGTGCAGTTGTGTATCCAAGGGCAAAGCTTGGCCTTGATGTGATACCCTCATTGGTTTTGCTCTTCCTCCAACTTTCAGGGGAATGTGTTTCCAGCATCCTTTATTCCACTTTTGATGTGAAAATTGTCCATGATTACAAATGGCTGATGCATGTGGGACTTAACGCCTAGGTGACGGGTTGATAGGTGCAGCAAACCACCATGGCACAGGTTTGCCTGTGGACAAAGCTGCACGCTCTGCACATGTATCCTGGAACTTAAAGTAAAATTAAAAAAAAAAAGAAATTGTGTCCATGATTGATGCCCATTTTAAGCAATAATTCCTACTATTTTGTTCAAGTACTTGGTAATGATTGCTAAAATACGGAAATGTTTAAAACACCACTGAGAAAATTAATAACAAAACAATCCATTTCTTCCCTATAAAGTGGAGCTGCAGAGAGTGACATATGACCATTTTCAATGCCACAGAACTTGAATAATAATTTCCTGCATCTTTAAAATTTATATTAAAATCAGAAAAAGCCCCAGTTTTTGGAAAGAAATAAACCACCCACTGGCAGATATTATCTGTCATTAAGCCACTCCATTTTATCTTTCATCTAGGAACTATGAACATGTCTGAGTTCTTTACACTTAAAAGCAGTATGCATGTCATTATTTCAAGCACATTAAAATGCATAGAAAAAGTGGAGGACATAAACAAAAGTAGCTATTTCTGGTTATCATTAGTTATATACTTCATTATTTGATTATAAGTATGTATGATTGATTACATTGATCATTGTTTTTAAAAAGTTAAATTGTGTCATATATTTTTTGTGTTTATTTTTTAAATTTTCTACAGAAAGAAATTTGCTCTTCTTAATGAAAAGTAAGTGGATAGTATTAAAAATAGCTATATTTAATTTTAACATACCATAATATTGCAATGAAAAATATACACATCATTCAGATAGAAGAAACTATTCTAAAATATTAACAGTAGTTATCTGGATAGTAAAAGTTGGGTTTTTTGGTCTTTTTTCATATATTGTAAAGAGCTTTCCTTTTCTTTTTTTTTTCCTTTTGAGACTGGGTCTTACTGTGTCACCCAGGCTGGAGTGCAGTGGTGTGATCATGGCTCACTGCAGCCCTCAACCTCCCAGACTCAAGCAATCCTCCCACTTTAGCCTTTAGAGTAGCTGTGACTATAGGCATGTGCCACTCATTCAGCTAATTTTTGTGTTTTTTTTTTTTTGTGGAGACAGCGTCTCATAATGTTTGAACCCAGAGTAGTCTTGAACTCCTGGGCTCAAGTAATCTTCCCACCTAGGTCTCCCAAATTGCTGGGATTATAGGCATAAGCTACTATGCCTAGCCAGCCTTATTATTTTCAATTATGGAAAACAATTTAAAATTCTAGGTATAAAGAGTGCATTTAACGAAAATTCTTATAACCTATTGTGTGAAAGGAACTCTGTGGTTAGACAGATAAATGAGACATGCAACCTTATTGCAGGAGTTTCCATTCTCATGAGTTACTGTTTCCTTAATTGTCCATATAAAAATAAAGCAAAAGAGAAATCACTTTTTATTGACAGAGAAGGTTCATATGGTGGGCTTTTTGGTTAATTTTGGTTAACTTGGTGAATTGGCTTGGAATAATTTTTGGTTTGTTAAACATATCTTTGTGAGAAGCATGATGAAGTTCAAAAAGCATGATGTATTCAATCAGAGCCATTTGGATTTAAACTCTCCTTCATAGTAAGTTTGTTTCAAGAACCCAGATATTAAAATATCTGGGCTGCAGTGTCTCTGTTTTGTGAACGCTCATATTGAACTGGCTAAGTCACTGGGAATGAAGTATGGAAAACTGCACATCACAGTGACAACGTAGGGGTCCTTGATGTATGGGAAATTCTTCTCTCTTTGCCCTTTTCTGCAGGATTTAAAATTTACTTTAAAAAGTTAGTGCCTCATATTTGAAGCAGTACTTTAAAGGTTGTGACCCAATTTAACACAGCCTAACCTTATTTCTCACAAAAGCCTACAGGTATCAGGAACCATGTCCGGGGATCTGATGGGATCAAATAGCAGCCTAGCAGGCTGCAGGGTGTGTTCCCAAGTGGGGTGACCAGCAGACTCCTTCTCAGGGTTCACAGTGGCATGTTGAACTTTGGATAGAGCCAGGTTGGGCTTGATGGCCAAGGATCAGCCAAGGGGCAGAGTAGAGTAGCTTGAATTTTCCAAAAGTTAGAAGTGACCTCAGATTTGCTGAACGACTTATCTATGTTGCTGTTGTGTTGAGAGATTTTCTTGTATTGTCTCTGTAAATTCTCATAATTGTCCCATGATCTGAACAATATTTCCATTCACAACTGAGAAAGCAGAGACCTAGAGGGAGTGAACTTGTTCAGGACAACACTGATGGGAAATGAAGGGGTTGAGATTTGAACTGAAGCACATCTGACTCTATACCATCCTTTTCCAGGTACAGAGTGGAGTCTTGGTCCCTTTTGGAATGGAAGTCATCAAGTAACTGCATTTGTAGGGGCAGGGTTTAGTCTCTATAGAGAGGAACTTGACACAGTTAAGTGGGTTTTCAGGACTTGAGTTCCAATGGACCTCAGGTCTATTCATTGTGACAGATGCCAAATCCTACAACTGAGTATGTACAAAGGGGCCGCTGAGAAAGACTTTGGCTTAATAGCTCCCAGCAACTCAGATCAGCCAATTAGTCACTCTGCTAGTGACTGCCAAACTAAATGTAGACTCTACCTGCGGGGAAGACCCCTCTCTAAAACTCAGAGGAGCTGTGGAATCTTGATTGCGGAATTGCTAATATATACAGCTCTGAAGGGCTGGGACAAGAAGTGCTATAATTAAAGTAACTAGAAAAGGAAGTGTTCCCATTCCACTGAGGAGGAAAATTGCAACTCACAGAGGCTCTGGAGAGTCAACTCAAGTAGAGTAAAATCAAGCAGTCCTGATTTTTCTTTGGACTTTGATATCTGCTATTATTTTTTACTTCTCCCTGCTTTCGCTGTTGATGATTATTTGACCAGTGAGTGCAGATGCTTACTTGCTCCACAAATGTTATGTGAACTTATTGCCAGGTATTCTCTTATACTCTGGGGATTCAGCAGTAAGTATAGCTGACAAAAGTTGCACCCTCATGGAGCTTACATTCTAAAGGAGAAAGACAAAATAAAATATACAATGGAATATGGTATGATAGAAGATAATAATTGCTATAAGGAAAAATAAAAAGGGAGGGATGAGGGGATGGCCTCAATGACAAGATGGCATTTGAAGAAAGACCCTGTAGAGGTAAGGGAGCCAGCCATGTGGATTTCATGGGGAGAAATGTTCCAGGCACAGGGAACAGCCAGTTTAAGAGACCTGAGATGGGAGCATGCAGGACAGTTTCTGCAATAGCAAGAAGCCATTGTGGCAGGAAGAATGCGAGAAGAAGATATTGCAGAGGTAGCAGGGTGTCAGGTCCTATATGTCTTTATGGTTCATTTTGAGGACTTTGGTTTTCATTCTGGGTAAGATGGAGACCACAGGAGACTCTTGAGAAGACATTGATAAGATCAGACTCACATGTTAACAGGGTCACTCTAGCAGGGGCTCATGTAGGCTTGTGTGGTGCTATCTTTATTAGACGTTGCTTTGGGAAAACTCTCAGACTAAATTTTTCCTCTGCTCTCACACTACCACCACAAAAATCAACACAGAAGAAGACTTTTGTGACCAAATGTGTGGGAATTTCTCCCCACACACTAAGCAGCAGACAGCAGCTGGGTGGCATTCTACCTGGAGGCATTCTACCTGGAGATAGTACCAGATTCCACAGGTTGAGGCTTCAGTCTCTTAAGACTGACCTCCGATGTCCCCAGATACCAGTAGCAAGTCCAGGCCTACGGAACTCCTGACTGATTGGCCTCAAGGTGCAGTTCCCAGGACCCCCTCTTTGAGTTCGATTAATTTGCTGGAGTAGCTCACAGTACTCAGGGAAAACATATGCCTGCTTTATGGGTTTATTGTAAAGGATATTGCAAAGGACACAGAAGAAGAGATAAGTAGGGCGAGGTAATGGGGAAGCCGTATTGAGTTTCCATACCCTCTCTGGGTGCACCACCCTCTAGGAACCTCCATGTGGTCAGCTATCTGGTAGCTCCCCAAACCAAGTCCTCTTGGATTTTACTGAAGCTTCATGACATCAGCACTCTTTCTTCAACGGTAAAAGGCAGGAACTTTCTGGGAACGGCCTTAAGACCCACAGTCAGAAAGG
>NW_012102710.1:2884894-2912666 GCF_000951045.1 Mandrillus leucophaeus | reverse complement strand
TCAAAAAGAAGTATTAGTCTGTAGAGGAAGCCTCTCTTGGGAAAATCGAGCTATGTTTCCAGATGGCAGCTTCCATGCCATCTTGGCTGCATTCCATGAAGCACACCTGGATGTTGTTGACATGAATATATCCACTAAAAGCTGTGTCTGGTGGCTTTGAATGGATTCACTTACAGAGGATCCCTCAAAGTAGTGGTAGCTTTGCCAGGCTGCTTCGCATGAATCTCTAAAAGCACCTGCTTCCTCATGGGATGGGACAAAGAAGGCTTTAGCAATGCTTCATTTTGACTTAGAAGGATCTATCTAGCAAAGTATCTCAATTATCCTTCGTTCTTTAAAAAAATAGCCTGAGATGTTTCTGGATCTGTTTTAAAAATTAACTGATTTTATTAGTTATTTTAGTAAAATTTTCATTTAACCAGGCATTTAACCAAACATTTATTGAATGCCTCTGATATCCCAGGCACCATGGGAAAAAGTAAACAATAAAAAGAAAAATTGCTCTCTGATATTGATAAATTTGGTCTAGTAGGAGATTAAGGTGAGTAAATAATAATAGCAGAACTGTAACACATTCTTTTAGGGGGATATATTATGATGCTATGGAAGCTCAGATGAAGAAACATTTAACTCCATCAAGAGGGGAAGGAAAGGATTTCCAGAGAAATTTAGAAATAGAAGGTTTTTACTTTAGGGAGGATATAAGCCTCTGTCATATTTTAAAGCATTTTTCTTTTCCCTTACCCCATTCTTTCTGCCTCCCTTTCTTCCCATCCTTTCTTCCTTCAACAACTACTTCTTATCTATATCAACAATGTGCAAAGCATTTGGGATTGATTACATGGTCCTGCTCTTGCAAAAATAATTAAGCAAGGTAGAAGAGTACATTTTAGAAACTACAAGAACACTTCAATTTGGTTGGATAATGATACCCATGTAAGTAGGCTTGCCAGATAAAATACAGAACATGTAGCTAAATTTAAATTTCAGATAAACAAGATATAATTTTTTAGTATAAATACATCCAAACATTGCATGGGACATAGGAAATATTATTAACTGGTTTTCTTTCTTTCTTCTTTACTAAGTCTAGTAACCCTATATGTAAGGGAATATTAGGAAATGAGGGTAGAGATATCTCCTCATGAGACAATGATAAGGAAATTTTAAAAATCATCCCAAAGAGCTTGAATGTCTGGCTGTCTATAATTAGAGAGACATTGAAATATGTTGTGCAAGATCAGATTTGCAGTTTAAAAAGATAATTCTAGCCACAGTGAGAAGAATGCATGTGAGAAGAATGCGATTAGGGGCAGCAGGACCAGAGAGTGCTGTTTTGTTAAGGTCAGTTTATCTCCAGTCTCTTAGTGCTGCCTGGAGGAATAATAATTATTTCTAAGAATGCAGTAGACTCCTGACACTGGCCCCCACTCCTACGTATTTCTGAGCACCGGTGTTAGTCTCCAAATATTCAATGTTCAGTCAATTAATCTGGTATTCTACCTGAGAGAGATTCTCTTTTGCACATCAGACCTTCAGCCCAGTGAGCTCACATTTATGCTTGTGTATGATATCAACCTTGAAGGTGAAATCCTTAGACATTGAGCTTTTATGATTTGCTGAAAATGAAGAAGAAAAGTCAAAACTTGCTAAAACAAGTCGTATTTGATCTTCTCTAATGAATAGATAAGCCGCAATTGAAATTTTAAATGTCAAAAGAATGAAGATGGATGTTACTAAAGCATGCTTTTAACCAGGCCTGAAAAGTTTGCATTTTCTTAAATATTCTAACTGTATTAATCAAATCTTGTTTGCTAATAATTTATTTATTTACCAAATTATAACTTATTTACTAAAAAAAGTCTCAGGAAATTAGGAAAAAGGATGTGTGTGTGTGTGTGTGTGTGTGTTACATACACGTAACACTAAGCTTTTAAATGCATGACTACAACTGGATAAAAGAAAGAAACAATTGTAAACAGCTAGATGACTTAAAAAAGTGAAATATAATGAGTGAGGGCAATTAAGATGTTCTTGTAAGAGACTGCTATTATTAGGACAATAATATTTGAAAAGAATTGACTCATGACTTTGCAGCAAGGCAGGAGAGGAGTAGGAGGGCAGGACACTATGTAACAATTCAAGGTAAAATGGTACATTAGCAAAGGGATTAAGATACAGTAGCAGTGATATCAATAGTATAATTCCACATCTGAAAAGGAGCAATAAAACTCTCATTTATTAGCAGTGGAAATAGATGATCTGGCTGAGAGCAGCGGAAAGGTCTTATTTTATGTGTAGTTGGGGAAAGGAGATGGGAAAGTAAAGAAATGAACATTTATGGGGCTCATACTGTGCATCACCGACTGTGCTACGAACATGTATTAGCTCATGCATCCAGCTCACTGAAATCTCTCAACCAACCACATATTTTAAGGACAGATTTTGTCATCTTTACTTTACATGTTAATGAAGAAACTGAGGATTAGAAGGATGAAAGAACTTCGTTCTTCATCATAAAATAAGTGACAAAACTGCGATTTGAATTTTGATTTTTGTCTCCAAATGTCTGTGCTTTTTCTGTTCCACCAAACTGTCCCCTGGGGTACATAATTAAGATCATTGTGTTTTCTCCTGACATGGCATTTCAACCCTTGCTCTCTGAGGGCCCAAGAGAAACATTTTTAATTCCATTACTCCTATTTTCTTCTATTTGGGACAATAGGTTGGTAACTTAAATAAGGTCATCTGAAAGCCAAGCATTTACCTGATCTGTTTCTCCTTGCCATTAGAAAACAGTCCTACACCCTGAAGCTTATGGTATATTAAGCTTCAAATCTCTGCAGAAACAGCCCTGCAACATCACATTAGTCTTCACTGAAGTCAGTACAAAATGTTTTGAGATAAAGTTTATTTAAATAGGGAAGGCTAGGCTGTGTGTTGCGACTCATGCCTCTAACCCCAGCACTTTGGGAGGCCGAGGTGGAAGGACCATTTGAGCCTACGAGTTCAAGCAGCCTGGACAACATGGGGAAACTGATTCAGAAGAGCTGGGAAGGGAATGGCATGGTCCCTTTAAATAATATGGAAGGGGGCAGGGAAGTGCTGGGTAGAGGAGGGCATGGTTCTGGCTAGGGCTCCACCTCTGGGCCTGTGCTCACGAACCTAGGTGAGGACAGGTATTTTTGTTTTCCTGCCCATATGTTGCATTTCCACCCTGGTCTGCCATGCCCCCATCCTGTGCCTATAAAATCCACAAGACCCAATCAGGCAGACACAGACATCAAGAGGAGCATTATCAGCAGAGGAACACACAGATGGCTGGATGTCGAGAGGAATGCACCAACAGGCACTGGCATGACAGCAGGTCACTTACTGGCAGAACAACACAGAGTATGGCTGAGGCAGTTGGAGGAGAGCCCGGGCCACTGAGTGAACTGACTCCAGGGGAAAACCATCTCCCTTCTGGCTCCCCATCTGCTGAGAGCTACTTCCACTCAGTAAAACTTCGCACTCATTCTCCAAGACCACATGTGATCCAATTCTTTTGGTACACCAAGGCAAGAATCCCAGGATAGAGAAAGCCCTCTGTCCTTGCAATAATGCAGGGGTCTAGTTGAGCTAATTAACACAAGCTGCCTATGGGCGGCTGAACTGAAAGAGCACCCTGTAACACATGCCCACTGGGGCTTCAGCTGTAAATATTCACCCCTAGACATTGCTGTGGGGTCGGAGCCCCAAAGCCTGCCTATCTGTGTGCTCCCCTAGAGCTTTAAGCAGTGGGGCACTGAAGAAGCCAGCCACTCCCCCTGTCACACACCCTATGAAGGGCACAAGGGAACTTTTTCTGTTTCAACTGGGGGCTTGTCCGGGATCTCTGAAGGTTAGTGTGAGTAATTGTGAAACTGTCAGGTCTGCCTTTCTTTCAAAACCTTGCCACCTCTCCCTCTTTCCTGCAGGTAAGAGGCTCTGTTTTCCATTTATCTCTTTTTTCTCTGTCACATGGTTTGAAATGCTGTTATCCTTTCCGTTATAATGTTAAGAGTTTAGGTACAAGCTGTGGCAATTTTACTAAGTAAACTGAATGTTTGTCACAGCTGCTGAAGGTGCAAGTCAGATCAATTTTTCCTAGAGGTGCCATGTATGCCTCCACCTCAACAGCTGTAGGCACACATGGCTCTGGGCACCTCTCCTTATCTTTTCCCTTCCCAGTTCGGGTGCCTGAGTGTGCCCACAGCAGGCAAAGGCAGAGCCCAACAGCCATGAGATGTGGTGGGAGAAAGCCATGGTGGTAGCTGCAAACCCACAGGACCAATAGATGGGTGCTTCTCATCTGCTATGCCAATGGAACCTTTCCTCGCCTGGCCAAGGAGTTCAACCCAGTCTGAACCAAGGGGATGATGTAAGAATTAGAGGAACCCAGTTGCACTGTGCAAGGAGTTCTTCCCCAGAATCTCCCCTTTTTTCTCTTTAAACTGTTTTTCTCTTTCTTCCATTTCTAAGTGAGAAGCCTCCCCTTCCCAACTCTGTTTCTGATAGGGAAATTAACAGAGGAACGGCCCCTGCTAGCTGTTACTGCGAACTCAGCAGGTCTTATCTGAGGCACTAAATGGATACAAACAGCCACTGAAATGCCTTTTCAGTCCCAAACTTGATTCCAAGCTTCAGGCTGAGGCCTTAGAAAGAAAAACGAGGTCTGAGGGATCCAAAGTCAGGCAACAGGCACAATGTAAATGGGCAGGACCAATTTTTCCTGACTGAACTCCACCCCACGAAGGAGGTCATGATTCATGGCATAAACAGGCCCAGAGAATTCAAAGTTTGCCAACAGCAGGGAGAGAGGGAGGCATAGATGAGGGCACTTAATTTCTGTTCTCCAGGTTTTCCCTGCTGTATGGGTACATACTGCATTGGTACCCATGGCCAGTATCTGCCAAGGTCATCGGGGTTCAGGTACAAGAGGTGGAGAGTGAAGGGAGGATGCTCGCCTTTTCCCTCCATCACATACTCAGTATTTGCTAAAAGAAGGAAGGGAATGAGAGATGCCTGTGTTCCCTGACTTTCAGAATGGGCAACCAGTTATCTTCATCACCCCCAGCTTATACTTGTCTGGAGTGTATCCTGAACCACTGGGACTACTTTGACCCTCAGAATATTGAGGAAAAATGGTCCCTAATGTGGGGTGAGAGGTCCTGGGTTCAAATTCCATATGAGCCCCCAGTTAAAATGGGAAAAGTTCCCTTGTCCCTCTCACAAGGCGTGTGACAGGGGGAGTGACTCACTTCTTCAGTGTCCTGCTGCTCAAACCTCTAGGGGAACATAACAGACAGGCAAGCAGGCTGTGGGGCTGCAACTCCGCGGCAGTGTCTAGGGGTTTATGTTTACAGCTGAAGCCTCAGTGGACATGTGTTACAGGGTGCTCTTTCAGTTTAGCCATCTGTAGGCAATTTGTGTTAGTCAGCTCAATTAGACCCCTGCCTTACTGCAAGGACAGAGGACTTTCTGTATCCTGGGGTTCTTGCCTTGATGTACCGAAAAAATCAGATCACATGTAGTCTTGGAGAATGAGTGCGAAGTTTTATTGAGTGGAAGTAGCTCCCAGCAAATGGGGGAGTCAGAAGGGAGATGGTTTTCCCCTGGAGTGAGGCAGCCCAGTAGCCTGGGCTCTCTTCTGACTGCCCCAGCCAAACTTCACATTGTTCTGATGGTCAGTGTCCTGCTGGCATGCCAGTCCCTGTTGGTGAATTCCTCTCGATGTCCAGCCACCCATGTGTTTTTCTGTTGATGTGCTTCCTCTTAACTCCAGCTGCTTGTGTGTCTGCCTGCTAGGGTCTTGGAGTTTTTTGTTGTTGTTGCTGTTGTTGTTGTTGTTGTTGTTGTTGTTGTTGTCGAGACAGAGTCTCATTCTATTGCCTAGGCTGGAGTGCAGTGGTGCAATCTCAGCTCACTGCAACCTCCGCCTCCTGGGTTCAAGCGATTCTCCTGCCTCAGTCTCCTGAGTAGCTGAGATTACAGGCACACACCACCATGCCCAGCTAATTTTTGTATTTTTAGTAGAGAAGGGATTTCACCATGTTGGTCAGGCTGGTCTTGAACTCCTGACCTCACGTTCTGCCTGCCTAAGCCTCCTGAAGTGCTGAGATTACAGGCATGTGCCACCGTGCCCTGCCGGGTCTTGGAGATTTTATAGCACAGGATGGGGGTGTGGCAGGCCAGGGTGGAAATGCAACATTTAAGCAAGAAAACAAAAATACCTGTCCTCACCTAGGTCTGTAGGCACAGGCCTGGAGGTGGAACCCTAGCCAGGACCATGCCCTCCTCTTCCCAGAACTTTGCTTCCTCTTTCCATAACATTTAAAGGGACCACGCCCTTCCCTTCCCAGCACTTCCGTATCAAAACTCTGTCTTTACAAAAAGCAAAACCAAAAACTCTCTGGGCATGGTGGCACATGTCTGTGTTCCCAGCTACTTGGGTGGCTGAGGTGGGAGGATCACTTGAACCTGGGAGGTTGAGTCTGCCATGAATTTTGATTTCACCACTGCACTCCAGCCTCAGTGACACTGAGACCCTGTCTCAAAAATAAATAAATAAATAAAAGGAGGGGGCCGGACACAATGGCTCATGCATGTAACCGCAGAACTTTGAGAGGCCGAGGTGGGTGAATCACTGGAGGTCAGGAGTTCAAGACCAGCCTGGCACACATGGTGAAACCCCATCTCCACTAAAAATGCAAAAATTAGCCAGGAGTGGTGGCAGGTGCCTGTAATCCCAGCTATTCAGGAGGCTGAGGCAGAAGAATTGCTTGAATCCAGGAGGCGGAAGTTGCAGTGAGATTGGGCCATTACACTTCAGCCTGGGCAACAAGAGTAAAACTACGTCTCAAAAAACAAACAAAAACAAACAAACAAAACAAACAAACAAAAAAAGAAGACAAGGCTAAATATCGCATCTTACATGGCTAAATATCATGTCTTACATCTGAACAATGTTGCCTTACTTGTCTTCAACATTCAGAGATGACTTACTGTGTTTCAGATTGTGCTTTATGGTTTACATCTATCTTCCTAAGCTTAAGTGAATTTCATCTGATGTCTTTATTTTAAAAACTAAAACCAACTATTTAAATATGTCTAATACAATTTCCAGGATGTAACATTTGAATCGTCTATAGAGGGTAGACTACACAGTCTGTATTGCCTTCCAAACCCAACCTGCCACGTATTTTTGTAAATACAATTTTATTGGAACACAGCTACCTAACCCTATTGATTAGCATTGTCTATGACTGTTTTTGCAGTACATGCCAGAGATGAGTAGTTGCAATAAACACAGTATGACCCACAAAGCTGAAAATATTTACTATCTGACTCCTCAGTAAATGTTTGTTAACCTCTGGTCTATGACAACAGGAGATACTTCACTCTTAATTTCTAATTACGTTCTATATATGACATTTTATTTTTTCTCTCCCAAGAAAAGCCATAAAACACTTGTCTTAATTAGTAGCATCTAAATTTGCTTAGACATTTTTTTTTTTATCACAAAATAGTTATTTACTTGTACAGGGAAATTATTCTTTCTAAAAGAAAGGGAAATATTTCTTTAAAATGCTCACCAAAACACTGTGATGTAGATGCTAAGATGTTATCACCATTTTAGAAAGAAAAAACTGTTTAGCCATAGAGACAGCATTTATTGAAAAAAAAAAAAAAAGTTGGGCATGAATTATGTGTCAGGTCCTGAGCTAGGTGATGGAGTGAAAAGAAAGTAGAAAAGTAGGATTTCTAGCATTGAAGAAGTCAGTCTGGACTGCATAACTTGCCCCAAGTCATGCCCTTAATAAATAGCAGCATCAAGTTTTGAGCTCAGTTTAAATGGTCCTGAAGCTCTTTTCATTCAATTCATGCTTTTCAAACTTAGGTGTGTAAGACCTGCCCCTACCACTTAGATCATGAGCCACAGATAGACAAAAATACAGAATAACATGGCTTCAATTTTACTAGATGGTATATGACTTTAAACAAAATTTTATATTAAAATAAGCCTGGCTGTTTTAAGGTGGCGAATGCAAATTTCAAATATATATTTAAGATAATAGAAATACTTCAAATAAACGAAGGCTTTCAGTGCCCCAGCCCCTAGGGGTGAAATATTCTCTCTGGCATACTCTTACAGTAAGAAGAAAAGAGAAAAAGAATAAAATCTTTGGGGAAAAAAATGTACAAAGGGAAACCTTATTATAGGCAGGATTTAAACATAAAGAAGAAAAAGAGAAAGTTTGAAAAAGAGAGCCCTCAGATGCAAACTTGAAAATGACTTTCACAGAGTGTGGTTGGTCAATCTGCCACCGAGAAACCTAATTAAGACATCTGCTAAAAGGTACCAATTAATGGTGGTCTCACTGTCACACCCTTTTAATTGACATGCTGTGATTTCGTTCCAGATTAACTTCATAAGTGGTTCTCTTAATAGAAAGATCACTTAAATTAAAAGCAGACTGTAAATGGGGATTTGTGATGTTAATAGGCCAGTGTAACCTTTGTATCATTTACATACATTTCCATTTTTTCCAATGCATATTTGCATATATTGGAGGATGTCACTGAAGGCTTTGCATGGGCAACATTAGTATAATAATGAGCATCCGACTGGCACAGTGTCCGAAGAGTCTTTATTTGACCTCTCCTTAGCATTCATTTTGGAGATATTTTTGCTTCTGCAACAATAATAACATAAAATCCATGTTCCAGAAAACCCACGTTCAGCTTTTACTTATCCAGGTGCAATAACTGTGTGGGAAACAGCATTGTCTTGAAGCATGGAGACCTTATAACATTTGAACAGTTGCTTAGTTCTTGAAAAGGTCAGTACATTAGTGATGCTCAAAAACTCTTAAAAGCCTTGGCACAATGTGGTAGCCCATTGATATTCATCACTGTGGTAGCCTAATACAACAAGCCTGCGATCTGGGGAGTTTAGGGAAGGGATCACATTCAAATGGGGTTCAGAATGGAAATTTCAGACAAGGGGCACTGACGTTGAAGTGAAATTGGAGCCTACCAGACCAGATTCCAGCTGTGGGTCTGCTCCCATCTGATCTTCATCCCTCTGAGTCTCAGTTCTGCATCTGTAAATTCTGTGTGATAGCACTTACCTTATGTGTGTGGTGAAGATTGGGATAGCAAGTGTAAAAACAATTGTATGTAAAGTTTAAGAATTGAGGACAAAATTTGGCCTCCTGGTAGCCAAAGCACAAAAGGGGACAGTGTACGATTCAATGTTCTGTAACTGGTTCTGAGACTCTCTTCAGTTGCTGGGACTGTACATGGAGCAGTGGCACTGGCAGTGGCACTTCCAATATGTGTTTTGAAAAAAAAAAGTTGAGCAAATCAAGTGTAACTATGTAATTAAACCTCTCCTTCACGTCACCTTTCATGTTACGTGGGTATCGTTATTCCATAATGGCAGATTTAAAGTACCTGGAAAGCTTGAGTTTAAATACTGCTCTTTCTGGGTTCATAGAAATGAGCCGTATGGTTCTTTTGTACAATTTTGACAATCATCATTTCTTTCTTGAAACAGGGTGACCAACTCTCCTTAGTGATCTCCACAATCATTGGTCGTTCTTCTTCTTCACCTCACTTCAATTTCCGTGTCCCGCTCATCATGATGCGTATTAAAATGACTCTCACTAGCATAACTCCACCAGAACCAACTCTAAAGGAACGAGGTTTACACAGCAATGTTTTTCCAGTTTTTGCAGTTTATCATTCAGAATCAACTCAACTTATTTTGAGAAAAGATTGAGTCTTTATTATGTCTCACTGTCAATAAAGCCTTCCATAGTATCTTCGTGAGTAAGCAGCAGAATCTCATAAAATTCATATCCTATAGACGGACATTGGGCCACAGGATGGGGCAGACACAATAAGGGATTAAATACCTGGTGGCATCTTGCTTATGGACTGTGGGAATTAGGGATGGGACTATGTGTTCCCAGGTTTTCAAATGCTGGGAGGATTGGTAGAGGCAGGAAAAGTAGCAAAGGAGCAGAGTGGCTCCAGAATGCCATCAGGACAACTTTGAACTGCATAGAAAGCAATTCTATGTCTCACCAGTGTCATCCCCCTTCTTGCCTGCAGTCCAATCTGCCTTTTCAGGACTAACAAATTAGCTACAAGATTAGAAATTACAATTTAGGGGTCATGCAGCCTCTGGCTCCAAGAGTCTGAACCTTCCCAAATTGCTCTCAGGGATAACATCACTGTTGTAAAACTGAAGATCAGTTCTTGAGATATTTTGCAGACACTGCACTTGACAGATCAGCTGACACCACCCAGGCTAGTAATCTGGCTCAACCAGTTCTGCCATCCCACCCAGGAACAAAAGACAGCAAGAAAACCTAACTTCGACGCCCGCCCTGTGATTCCATCTCCAACCTGACCAATCAGCACTCCCCACTTCGTGAGCCCCTACTTGCCAAGTTATCATTAAAAACTATGATTCTCGAATGCTCGGTGAGACTGATTTCAGTAATAATAAAACTCTGATCTCCCACACAGCCGGCTCTGCGTGAATTACTCTTTCGCCTTTGCAATTCCCCTGTCTTGATCAATCAACTCTGTCTAGGCAGCGCGCAAGGTGAACCCACTGGGCAGCTACAGCACTGACAGTAGTAGGTTGTCAATTAATGATCTATGCCTTGCTTTTAGACAAAACAATGTTGATGGTATTTGGTGATGGTATTCAAAGAGAATAGAACAACTACCTCCACTCCCATCCCAAAGCAGAGGCAGAAATCCTTTCTAGGAGCCAGAAAGCAGTAGAGATGTTTATTGATTGATGTGACTGTCTGTGTGTGTGTGTATATATACATATGCATACACATATATATATGAATATATATGGATATATATAGGTATATATGTATATATTGATCTATCTATCTATATATATAGATATCTATGTATATAGATAGATATATCCCCTTGACTGAGCACAGCTTATTTCTTGGAGGTCAAGAGGCCAGTCTCCTGAGGACAATGCTGAGACGGACAATCATATGAGGCAGTGGATGCTGAGAAGGGAGGGCTGAACCATCAGAGTGAAATCAAACTTGGTCAGGAAGTAGAGGAAGCACCCATCAGGGATGTGGGAACCCTGGGCAGTTGTTCTTACCCTGGGTGATTTTACCCCTCCTAAGGGACTTTTGGAAACTACTGGAGACATTGTTGATGGTTAAGATGCAGGGAGGAGTATGGGTGTGCAACTTGGATCTCTCCAATAGATAAAAAGCCAGGGATGCTGCTCACCCTTCACAGTGCACACCACAGCCCACAAGAAAGAAAACCCAGTCCCAAACGTCAGTGGTGCTGATGTTAAGAAATCCTGCACTAAGACCAAAGAGCCAGATGAGTTTGGAGTCACTAAAGAGAGGTACAGGAGAGGCGGCAAGTATCCTCCGCAGACGGAATGCACAGAGGACGGCGCATCCTGAAGCAGAGCGATACCATGCCCTCGGGCTGGGATTGCTGCTGCTGGCTGGCTGTACTGGGCTCCCTCTCACTTCTAGGCTCCGGGCTACATACTGTGCCTGCTTATTTGTGTGTCTAACAGACTTCGATGTTACTGACAGAAGCTGACCTGAGAGCAACACAGAATGGAGAGTGTGGAGGGGTAACACTTCCTTAGTTTGAGCCTCCATCCTAGAGGCTCATGTTTAGATCTCAGCTCTAGAACTTACTGGGTGTGACTTGAAGCAAGTTAAGGAATCTCTCTTTTTCTAACCTGTATACTGAGGATCATGATACCTATATTTTGAGGTTGTTTTGAGGATTCAATAAGATAATACATGAGTAGAATCTAGAAACCTGGTAACTGTCTTAAAACTAATATGAATTTGCCAGCCCAGTAGTCCTGGGTATTAGAGCTGAAGGGCAGTCAAGAAGTTCTCAGTCCTGGCTTCATAGCAGGGCAGAACCCCTCCAAGGATTCTGGTGTAATTTTCTGGGACTCTGTAGGTTGTGAGAGCTCCCCAGAGGATTCTAGTGGGTAGCCTTATTTGAGAACATGGATCTAGTACTGCCATTCATCTCGCAGGTCAGGGAATTGAGACTGAAAAGTGAGTTCCACAAAGATACACAGGTATTGTTTGAGGAGCTAGAATTAAAATCAGGTCTCCTGACCATGCCCTGGAGTTTTTCCTTCCACTTCTCAGTGTCCTCTTTGTTTTAGTGAGTAAGGATGAAGTAGTAGGTAAGCAGGTCAAGACACCAGATCTAGGTTTTACCTGAGTTTGTCCAGTGACAAGCATGTCTTCCTTCTAATTAATCTGCACCTAATAATGCCTTCTCTTCCCTTGGCTTTATAACCGGGATAGCATGGGGTTCTGGAAATAAATGGTAGAAGGGAAAGAAAACCTAATAGACATCCAGCAGCTTCTATAAGTCAAATTTGTTATAGGTGCTTTATTATGATTACTTAGTTTATTTTCACAATAACCCTAGGAGGTTGGTATTTTTAGGTCTGTTTCAAATGTTGAAAGAGGCTCAGATGGATTTGGTCAGGTGCTCAGGGTCTCACAGTTGATAAGTGGATGGTGCTTAGCTCATAACTTTCCAAAGCCAATATTCTGTCAGAGTCCACCAGAATGTATGTGCCACAAAGGCAGGGATTTTAAATATCTGTTTGTTTTTTCTCCTGCTATTGCTTACAATACTGATAGCACATAGTAGGTACTCAATAAAATTTTGTTAAATTGATGAGTGAGTGACACCAAACTATACGGGCTGTCCTAGTCTGTTCTTGCATTGCTGCAAAGAAATACCTGAGACTAGATAATTTATAAGAAAAGAAGTTGAGTTGGCTCATGGTTCTGCAGGCTGTACAGAAGGTATAGTGGCATCTGTGACTGGGAGGCCTCATGAAGTTTCCAATTGTAAAGGAAATTTACAAGGAGGGAGCAGGCATGTGACAGTGAAAGCAGGAGCAAGAGAGAGAGTGGGGAGATGCTACACACTTTTAAATGACTGGATCTCATGAGAACTCACTATCATGAGGACAGTACCAAGGGAGATGGCGTTAAAGCATTCGTGAGAAACTGCCTCCCCTCAAGACCCAATCACTTCCCACTGGGCCCCACTTCCAACATTCGGGATTCCATTTCAATATGAGATTTGGGCAGGAACACACATCCAAACTACATCACAGGCCTTAAGACCTGGAGACTAGAGATTTTTGAGTCCAATAAAATATACAACATAGAAGGAAAATTTTCCAATTTAATGTTTTGTAATCCACTAGCTTTCAAAACATCTGCAAAGGAGCACAGCATATTGAAAACACCTCCTCCAAGCTGTGTGATGCCAGGTGTTGTATATAAAATGAAAGCAATATTCTAAGAATATAAGAAGTGTGTATATATGTGTGTGTGTGTGCTGTTACATTGTTAAGGGTATTTTTTTGAAGTTGTAGTTAAGGGGAGAAAAAGCAATTCTAGCTAGCAATTGCATTTTTTTGTTTTGTTTTGTTTTGAGACTGAGTGTCTGTCACCCAGGCTGGAGTGCAGTGGCATGATCTTGGCTCACTGCAACCTCCGCCTTCCAGGTTCAAGCGATTCTCCTGCCTCAGCCTCCCTAGTAGCTGTGACTACAGGCACGTGCCACCATGCCCAGCTAATTTTTTTGCATATATATACACACACATACACACACACACACACACACACACACACACACACACATATATATAGCTTTAATAGAGATGGGGTTTCACTATGTTAGCCAGGATGGTCTCAATCTCCTGACCTCGCAATCCACCCTCCTCAGCTTCCCAAAGTGTTGGGATCACAGGTGTGAACCACGGCACCCAGCCAGCAATTGTATCTTACACAGCAGTTATCCCCAAACCCCAGTCCACAGACTGACAGACTGGTACCGGTCCATGGCCTGTTAGGAACCAGGGCCACACAGCAGAGGGTGAGCGGCAGCAGGGCTGGGGTCGGGGGAGAGTGAGCGTTTCTGCCTGTGCTCTGCCTCCTGTCTGATCAGCGGTGGCATTAGATTCTCATAGGAGCATGAATACCACTGTGAACTGAGCATATGAGGGATCTTGGCTTGAGCTTCTTATGAGAATCTAATGCCTAATATTCTGAGTGGAACAGTTTCGTCCTGAACTGCCCCCTCCATAGTCCATGGAAAAATCGCCTTCCATGAAACTGGTTCCTGGTGCCAAAAAGGTTGGGGGCTGCTGTTATAGAGTGCTCCAGCACACAGAGCCCAACATGAGATGTGCCTAGTAAGAGAAGCTGACTCTGGGCATTTGGGAAGTTGGGAAAGGCAGATTGCTTCTCATCTCACTGGGACAGAGCTAATCTGCAGGCTAACTAACATCTTTACATCCACCACTTTCCAAATTACTGCAACTTGCTCAGAAATGTACCTTTCTCATTCCTGCCTCTTCAGGATATGGTTCACGTAGGCACCCCAGAAATGCCTGCTGAGTGAAATGATGATGTGTCCCTATAGAAATGATATTTTTCTCCGCAAATGCACATGCCTCAGGAATTGCAAATCTATGATCTTCCCCAAAGAATAACCTCTGGTTCATTTTGGATTGAGTCAGGATGTAACTAATTTAGCTACTTTTAGAGTTTATCACATCCTTGCTTCATCCTTGCTCCGAACAGTCAGCTAAGATATCATCTCCATGTTGCAAGTAAAGCAAAGTAGGCTCAGAGAGCTTGAACAATCTTCCCAAGGCCACTCAGCCAGGAAGTGGGAGCAGAAGGATGTCAGTTCTGGTCTACTGAACTTCAAGATGCAACCAGTTCTGAGCAGTAAAGGACTAACCTTGGGCAGTAAAAGGTTTGGGCCTTGACTGTCTCCTGGGAGATCACCTCTAAGCACCTGGAATATCTTTTTTTTTTTTTTTTGAGATGGAGTCTCGCTCTCCCGTTGCCCAGGCTGGAGTGCAGCGGCGCGATCTCAGCTCACTACAACCTCCGCCTCCTGGGTTCAAGTGATTCTCCTGCTGCGGCCTCCCAGGTAGCTGGGACTACAGGCATAAGCCACCATGCCCAGCTAATTTTTGTACTTTTAGTAGAGACAGGGTTTTACCCTGTTGGTCAGGCTGGTCTCTCTAACTCCCGACCTCAGGCGATCCCCCCACCTCGGCCTCCCAAAGTGCTGAGATTACAGGCATGAGCCACCATGCCTGACCCATTTCTATGCCAATAATGTTATTTATCATGGAGACCTTGGGCCACAGAGTATCGGCTGGACCTCTGGAGGGACTGAAGGCTAAGGCCAACCATGTGGACAAGCAGTCAGGTCTATGGAATCAACCCAGACACCAAGGTTCAAGCAAGCTCCTTTTGTTTGCAATCCTCTGTGCATGTTGCCATGTATTATTGCTGGAAGGAGTGTGTGTTGTCCATGAGACTTTCCTGGGAGACAACAACAAGATTCTCGCACCTGGAACTCTCCCAGACCTTCCTGTATGTACCTTTTCCTGTTGCTAAATTTAATCTGTAATCGTTTCTCTATAATAAACCATAACTAAGTCTCACAGCTTTGCTGAGTTCTGTGAGTCCTTCCAGTAAATTACAGTGATGACCTCCTGCACTCCCAACTTTCCACAGTGTTTCTCTGCAACTCTGATGTGAGGGACAACGAGAAGGACTAATGGGGGACAGCCTACTGTCCAAAGGCCAAAGGGTGTGGTTTGGATATCTGACTCCTCCAAATCTCAGGTTGAAATTGAATCCCCAGAGCTAAAGGTGGAGCCTAATAGGAAGTGTTTGGGTCACGAGGGACAGATTCCTCATCAACATCTTGGTGCCATCTCATGGTAATGAGTGGGTTCTTATTCTGTTAGTTCCAGTGAGAACTAGTTACTTGGAAGAGCCTGGCACCTCCCTCCGGTTTCTCTCTCTCTGGCTTTCTCTCTGGCCATGTGCTCTCTGCACACACCAGCTCCCCTTCACCTGCCACCATGAGTGGAAGCAGCCTGAGGCCCTGGCTGGAAGCAGATGCTGGCACCATACTTTTTGTACATCTTGCAAAACTGTGAGCCAATAAGCCTCCTTTCCTTATAAATTATCCAACCTCAGGTTTTCCCTTATATAAATAACAACACAAATGGCTTGAGATGAGGCCAGACCGAGTGGCTGCAGGTTGTGACCAAGGCGTAGGTGTGGGGTGAAAATGACTTTCCAAATAAAAAGAAGCTTGAGCCCAGTGGACAGCATGTCTAGCTTCCTTTCTTTGCTCTATCAGTAGCAGGGTATAGGCCAAGAGACCTGTCCACCATCGTTGCCTGAGAATCAATCCCAGCATGTAAATACTGAGATCCTTTCTGCTGTGTCACATGCTGAAAAAGTGAAATGGGTTTCCTGTCAAGTTACCAGTCATCACAGTGTGTCCCTCTCTTCTGCTCCCTCCCCACTCCTCCTTTTTCTTTCTTTTATATTTGAGGCCAGTCTAAAGTGTATGAACTTTACTGTTTTAGAATTAGGACAGTTTCACCGGACTGGGATGAACAGAACTTGGTTCTGTCAATAACTCTGATATCTGGATTTTCTCCAAGAAATGAATTTCTTGGTCACCCATCTGCTGTCCCCAGACAGCATGACATTACATAACCTTACACAGATATTTATCACCTAAAACCTGCAGATGAGGGGGCCAGGACTGCCTAGGATTCCCGTGTCCCAGAAGACTGCATCATTCTTCAGGGCAACATTTGGAGCCCTTCTTGATCTTGGTTTTTATTTTTTATTATTTCCTCAGCTCTACGAAGATAAAATTGATAAATAAAAGTATAGATATTTAAGATGTGCAGTGTAATGTACCAAGAAATGTATACATTGTGAAATGTATACCACAGTCAAGCTAATTAACATATCTATCACCTCACATTGTTTCCACCTGGGACAACAGGCACAAAGCTACGTGACATTATGTTAAGTGAAATAAACTGGAAACAGAAGAAATATAAACTCTCTTCTATGGGGAATCTAAAAACATTAAACTCCTAAAAGCAAAGAGTAGAATGGTATTTGCCAGGGTGTGTGAGAAGGGGGAATAGAGAGATGATCAAAGGGTACAAAGTTTCAGTTATCGGATGAGAAAGTTCTGGAGATCTAATGGGCAGCATGGTAGTTAGAGTTAATAATACTGTATCACGTAGTTGACATTTGTTAAGAGAGCAGACCTAGGTCTTCGCTGCATACACACACACACACACACACACACACACACACACAGAGAGAGAGAGAGAGAGAGAGAGACTGATCTTGGTTTTAACCTTGGCTGCATGTTAGTATTCCTGTGGGAGTTTTTACAAAGTCCCAATGTTCATCTCCATCTCCAGAGATTTTGATTTAATATTGGTGGGTGCTGGCACAGTAGTTCCTACAAGCCCCTCAGGGGTTCTTTATGTGCTGGTGTTTGAGAACCACACCTTGCAGCTTCATCCCTGGTTGCTGCCCTCCCGCAGACACCGTGCCTTTTCCTGTCTACATAGCCTTCATCCCTGTCTACCTGGTGCACTCTTCCTTCTTTGTCTACCTGGTGAGTACTGGTTCACTTTTTATGACCTGACTCAAGTGTTGCCTTTTTAAATCTTCCTAGGCTGTCTGATGCCAGGCAGAGGTGATTGCTGCCTCATCTGTGTTCCTATAACACTTTCCATACATTTGAAAATTCTACAGCATTACAGAGTCTTTTGTTTATCAATCTGTTCACTTGAGAGTTGGGACTTCATCATAGTAATCTTTGTCTCCCCTTCACCTGGTAGAGTCAGTGTCTGGTGTGGAATAAGCACTCGGTGAATGCTTAGTTTGATTAAATAGAGGTGCTCAAAATAGCTATCATGTCACTGAGGCTGAAATAGCTATTTCTTACAAGGCTGGTCTCTGCTTTGCTGTTACAGTTACTGCTTGGCAAACCAATGTGCCTCGTTTGTGCAAATGCTGTATCCCCTTGAGTGTTGAAGTATTTTGTTAATTGCATGATGGCCTGTGGCCACAGTGTGTTGTTTTTAGTATACCAAGCCAGAATTTAAAACCAGGATTGTAAGGCCTATACTCTGTGGTCTGCAACAAGTCTGAGTATATACAAAAGCTAAAATGAGTCCAGGAACTCCGTAAGTGTATACAAAAACCCAGAAGAGAGATTCTGTCTTGCAGTCTTCCCTAAGGTGCTATGATTTCAAATTAAGGACAAAATCCATTATCTAATTGTAATGTCTCTTTTTTTTCCCGCTGATAGAAAATTTATACTACAGTGTTGTTCTGTGAAGAGGACCAGGTGCTGGAGAGCTAAGCTGGGCAGGAGGCAGGAGCGGCTGTCTGCAGCAATCAGCAGGTGTGCACTGATGGCTGGGCTCCTACTGAGGGCAGTGGAAGAGGTGGTTGCTTTTGGTAGGGCCCATTCCAATTGCTCATTGCCTAGAAATTTTCAACTGTAAATATTCTCAGTGTTGTTCCTGTCAATAGGTTCTTGGAAGTACTGTTTGAGACGTGAGGACACAAGAAGCAACATGTTAATGAACAAAGATAGTGTTTAGTCTCCTTCCCTCTGATGAATCTGAGCCATTTGGTGACAGACATGGGTCACGTGGAATGCAAGGCACACAGGAAACAGTCCCTGAGTAGCCCGTGACTTCCTGGAGGGCAGAAGGAATGGAGGTTGGGCCAATGCTGGGCATCTCTGAGAGATGATCGTGGACCAGAATCTGAGTGGGTTCACTGGTTAACATTCCCTTTGCCTACTACAACACAGTCACGCCAGATAAAAACTTTTTCTCTCTTAGGTAACTGAGTATGTAAGCAGCCAAGTATATCATGTCAGGCTGATATGGAAGTTCTTATTGCTCTGCCAACATCAACATGCATTTTTCACCTCTTGTTCTAATACGGTGGTTTAATATAGATAATGGTCTAACATAGATAGTGGGAGCTATGGCTCCCACTATCAAGTCCACATTCCAGCCAATAGGAAGTCAAGAAGAGAAAGGGAAGCTAGGCTTATTGTATGCCAAGGGCCTGACTCAGAAGATACAACTCAGCATTTCTACTCCGTACAATTGACCAGAATATAGGCACGTGTCTACACCTAGCTTCAAGAGAAATTAGGAAACCAACTCTTTGGCTGAACGGCCCTATGCTCAGCAAAAATATTTATCATCTGGGAAAGAGATATTGGGGAAATAACCAGCCATCTTTGTCTCATAGATGTTTTCCTAGCTACTGCCCAAACTAAGAAAAATAGTGAAATTCCAGATATACTTGGGAATAAATTCAGAAAAAGACAAATCTCCATATCTTAGATGCCATCTCAGAACAAGGATGCAATAGTTGATGTTAAACATATTAGCATTCCGAGGTTGCCTAGAAAATCTCAGCGTCCATAAACAACATTCCCTGTGTGATGCATATATCATACAACATTTAATGTTAATTTAGCTTCTTAATATAATTTTGTAGTGAGAATGTTTGCCCAATATTCCCCAGAGTACCAGGAAGGCAGTGTGTGTGTGGGAGAGGTGCAGGCAGGAGGAAGATTGCGTATTTCCATAAAATTAATTACCTGGAAGAAGACATAAAAATTGCACGAATGGAGATGCTTTATGTATAATTAACAGTTCCTATTTTTAAAAAAGCTTCATGATTTTATGTTTGTGTATAAATTTTTTGTGTATATGTGTGTGTGTGTGTATGTGTATACACTCACCTATACTTAACATGATCCTTGATGTAGTCATATGATGTAGTTAGGGAAAGCGTCATTTCCATTTTATAAAAATTTGGTGATTAGATCTTGAACTTATAGCTGGAGTACTTGGTGGTGGGAGGTGTCTTAGAAGCATAGAAAGGTAATTTTTATGTGGAAGGAATGTAAATGTGTGCAGCTAGAGGATGGACTGTAGTGGTTTTAAAACAGGTCTGCAAATTCTTTGGCATTTCTCTCATCAAGGGATGGAGTCCAATTCTCCTTCCCTTGAATATGGGCTGACCTTAGTGACTCCACAATAATAGAATGTTGTGGCAGTGACCCATCAAGATTTTCAACATTAGGTCATAAAAGGCTATGTAGTCTCTGCCTGACTGTCTTGTGATGCTTACTCTTAGAAACCAACCGCCATGCTGTGAGGAAGCCCAAGATGCATGGAAAGGATCCCGTATGTGTTTTGGCTACAGTTCCTGGCATGGTCTTAGCCAATGGCCTGCATGAACCAAGAGACATGTGAACCAGCCTTCCTAATGACTCCAGGCACAGACACTGTTGGGCTTCAACTGCCCGAGAAACACTGAGTGAGAACCACATAGCTGAGCCCAGTAAACCCTCTGACAAGGAGATGATAATTAATGATTATCATTCTATGCCCAGGAGATTGGGGTGGTTTGTTTCACAGCCATAAAAAGAAGAAACATATTTGGAAGCTCAGAAATAGTGGAAGATGTGGCATGCCAGGGATAACATCCGTTGGCTGTCAAGGTTACCCAACTGGCCAAGTGACAGAAGGAGGGTTTGAACCTCCATTTTATGATATTTGTTTCAGATTTTTTTTCCCACTTCTCAAAAGTTTCCTTCTTTGAATAGCCATTTAAAACTAGAACTCATTTGAGTTTCATTTACAGTACTTTTGGGATAAACCAAAGGTATGGTGGATACTGCAAGCAGCAACGGCAAGCATTCTAGAGATTTTTTCTCATACATATACACCAGGCACCAGAGTGTGCACGCACACACCTTTGTCCTTACCATACCTAAGTTACTCTCCTGCCCTGGTTTCAAATCTTTGCTTTCACTAGTCACAAGATATTGGCCTGAAACTTTCTCTCCTTTCAACTAGAATTGCATATAATTAGACATGCATAGTAAGTACTGTGACTTAAGGCCAAATGCTCTCATCTTTTCAACCATTTCACATGTGTCATAGTTTTCAGATTATTTTTACTTTAGGATTATGTTTGCTGAGTCCTCTTAAAATCTGTGTACACTGCTCTAAGGATGTGGCATATAACATGTGCTTAATTATATGTTCAATTACATTGAAGTCTGACCAGTGCCAGGAAAAGCAGCACCAGGAAAAACACTTTCCTCACTTCAGATACTTTTATTAATGCTGTTCAAATTTCATAAATAATTTAAAGCTAACATCTTAGTGCTGACATGTTGACTATATATTTGTAGGTAAAGCAGTAGTCAATAGCCTAATTAATTACTTCACATGCTCTGATGTCTCATCACATAGTAGATGATTTTTTTTTTTTTTTTTTTTTTTGAGACGGAGTCTCGCTCTGTTGCCCAGGCTGGGGTGCAGTGGCCGGATCTCAGCTCACTGCAAGCTCTGCCTCCCGGGTTTATGCCATTCTCCTGCCTCAGCCTCCTGAGTAGCTGGGACTACAGGCGCCCGCCACCTCGCCCTGCTAGTTTTTTATATTTTTTAGTAGAGACGGGGTTTCACCATGTTAGCCAGGATGGTCTAGATGAATTTTTAATCATTTTTGTTATTTGTTCATCAAGTGCTTGCTTTGTGCTAGGGACTATGCCAACGTCTTCACATGCCTGATCTTATGCTATGTTCTCAGATAGAAGAGTAGACAAGAATTGTTTTTATCTTCTCAGCATCCCTTCCCCCCTACCCTTTTTTTTTTTGGTAAAAGCATCACAATTTTTCTCTGGTTAAGTACCTTTTCCTCATTGTTTTTGGATGTGTTCACGGTGTGAGTGTTCATCCAGGTCCTCTGCAAGAACTGCACCCAACCCTGCCAACACTAGCCAAGGAAGTAGACACTGATCCAGGTTAATTTGTTCAGACTCTTTCATAAGAATGGAAACTGGAGCAGAGTCTTACAATGATGGCAGGCACTGGAATTTGAGCATACAGCAGTTATGTCCTGAAAATGTGCTCATTAGTTTTTGCAACCACATCCATCTCCACTGGATGTGGTACATTTTTAGTGCCTAGAGCAATTCCTGGCACTCAAAAATTCTTGTGGAATGGACGAGCAAATGAATGAACCAATGCTCAGAGTATCCCCGGTTCATGTATTGTCCAAAGCCTGGTTATCCAAATCTTTCTTTAATTTGCTGAACTCCAGGAATGTTTCCATTAAGTTAGGCAGAGTCTATTTCACCTGTTTTATAGCCAGGATACTCTAAACTGATACAAGTGGATGCCATTGACTCCTCTTATTGATAGGGCTTTATTTATTTATTTATTTGTTTATTTATTTTTTATTTTTTTGTCATAGAAAAGGAGGTATAGGTATTGTCTATACAATTGACCCTTGAGCAACACAGATTTGAGCTGTGTGGGTCCAGGTATAGGCAGATTTTCTTCTGCCTCTGCCACTGTGAGACAGCAAAAAATCAACCCCTCCTCTTCCTCCTCTTCAGCCTACTGAACATGGAGGCGATGAGGATAAAGACCTTTATGATGATCTACTTCCACTTAGTAAATAGTAAACATTTTTCTTTATAATTTTCTTAATAACATTTTACTTTCTCTACTTTATTAAAAGGATACAGTATATTAATACATATAACATACAAAATATGTGTTAATGGACTGTTTACGTTATTGACAAGGTTTCTGGTTAATAGAAGGCTATTAGTGTTTAAGTCTTTGAGGAGACAAAAGTCGCATGTGGATTTTGGACTGTGCAGGATTTTGGAGTCAGTGCCCCTAACCTCCGTGTTGTTCACGGACCAACTGTGTTTACTATTTGTTGGAGCCTCTGTCCCACTTGTCCCTGTCATGCATTATCTCATTTGTCCTTCTCTGTTGAATGTTCCATAATTGCACCCTATCAAACATGGATGTTACATACTAAGTTATCTTTTGGGAATCAATGTCAACATAAAAAAAAAAAGAAATGTCAATGTCAAAAAAAAAAAAAAAAGGAAAAATCAGCTTGTCCCCAGTATGTTAGCCTGGAAGCACAATACTCTGACATTTTCAGTGGGGCGTCATGGTGGGGGGTCTACCAATATTGGCATTTGAGCTTCCTATTTCTACTCTAGAAGTGGAGATGGAAATCAAATCAACCCAAACCAGCAGATCAGTATAGCACAGGACAGTGTCATTCACCATTTAGTAAACAATCAAGTACTTATTGTAAATATGGAACTTGCACTGGGGATTGGTCTGGAGCAGATGGGGACAAGTGGAAGTAACAGAGTGATTGTAATGATTACAAGGAGGGTTACAGAGGCAGGAGCCTGGGCACTTTTTAAGGAAGGAATCATTGGAAATCATCTGTTCACTTGGTCTTTAGGAGATCTGAACTCAAAAGGTGGTTAGAATTTCTAGTAATGGATAGCTCGTTACCAAACACCTCTTTAGGGAGACTGATATTTAGAAAGATATTTTTTCATAATATATTCATGCTGTGACCTCCTCCTAAATGGCTTACTTCATAATCTTTCTCTCTCTGGGTCCTTCAGGGCCCAACAAACAAATTAAAAAACTTGTATCAGGGGTTTCCTCTTCTTTGATTTCTAAGAAGACAAATTGCACAGTGCAGGGCAGGAGACAAAGGCGCTGGCTTCAGACAGAAAACATTGTGAGCCCAGGCTCAGGTGTTTTATATGCTGACATGATACTTAATGTTCCTTAGTCTCAATTATTCCGTCTGTAATATGGGGATGACGGTGATAATAACAATGATACCTTTCAGGGTGATGGCCAGGGTTAGAGAGGTGTGTCTAGCAGCTGCCATATCATGGGACCTTGATAATTGATAGCTATTTATAGGACATTGATAATTGATAGCTCTTTTGTATCAGTGCCACAGTCCAGCATAATCTCATTCCTCAGGATTCTTTTAATGGCATCATATAAGTTGTCGTCATTGCAACTTTTACTAGACTGACCTCCCTTCCTGATTTCTAGTCTCTAAAGTCATAGCTGTAGTTATATCTATACATATCTTAATTTCCCAAGTTCCTAGATGGCAGAGATTAGCTTTAACAGGTATTGTGCAAACGTACCCAAAAAATGAATGCCAAGCAAAATAAAAAGTAAAAAGAGATATCTTAAAATGATTTTTAACTCTACTGGTTTTGCAGTTTTATAAGGTTTTAGCAGGTAAATTAAAGCTTATTTTTATGCTTTTAAATTTTGCTTCTATAGAGCACTCCTAATAGATTCTTTCCCATGACATCACTTTTTAATATGCACAAACATCACTTCATTTGATCTCTTGGTTCCTCTACAAGGCAGATATTATTGGCATTTCTTGATTATAGTTCGTGAACTGAGGTGCCAGGAGGCAACAGAACTTCCCAGTCGTAGCGTGGTGTACTGGGAAGCAGGCATGAGCGCTGACGTCTGTGCTCTGCCCTCTCTCCTGAGCTGGGCTGACTCCCTCAAGAAATTCCTAAGAGATAATGGATGTGAAAATCCTCTACAGACTCCAGAGTGGAATATGAATGTAGGGGATTATTGCTATTATTTCTAGGGCAGGCAAGCTATAACCTCTTGTGGAACCATTTATCAACCAGGAAATCCTGTTGCTGTTCACTGCATTGTACCCCTGTGACCCAAAAGATAATGTATTTCCCAATGTAGTTAACTTAATACTATGGGCTGACCTGTACCTTGAACTGAGCTGGGTGAGTAATATTTAAATGCAGAGCCTGACAGCTCATAACCCACGGTGGCTTACTCCCCCTGTGGCAAGCCGCTGAGCCAGGGAGGGAAGAACTGTGGAATGCAGGGATGAATAAGGAGGGTGGGATGGTGTTCCTCCTAAAACAACCCATGGCTTAGATTTGTTTTTGATAGTTTGATGAAAGGAACGTCTTTGTTCCTTTTGATTATCAAGAGTGCTCCTTGGGCTACCTCCCACAGACACCCTGGGATTGTCAATTTCAGCTGCTCTCACACTGGGTCAGAACCATTCCATGTTGATTTAAAAACCTAGTGGGGGATCATCTGACTGGCATTTGATATCATGGTTCAACAGCCTGCTGGATCCTCCATACACCTGCAAAAAGGAAAATGCTTGCTGGACACTTCTGCAGGCTAGAGGCAGTGGGAGGGGAAGGGAGGGGTTTTTCTGCTTTAATCTCTTAAATACAGAGCTGAAAGTACAATTGAGTCATACAATTAAGAGTATGTTTAAAATAGAAGGGAGTTTAGACATCAGTGCAAAGACCCTAATTTTATAGACAAGAAAATGGAGACTCAGAAGGGCGAGCAATTTGCTGCACAAATTGAAGCCTAAATTTACCAAATTTAGATGAATGATTCAACTAAATCAGTTAGATGAGACATTTCTTATTCCAGTTTCCAATTCTTTTTACTCTATCATTCTGCCAACTACTAAGCGTGATGTCTGCCCATGCCCATGTCAAAGTGACCAAAAAGGGCAGTCCTTAGAGAATTATTTTCTCTTCTGTGTTCTAATCACCATCAATCAATCAATGAACAGATATGAGCTTTACTCTGCACCTGACACAGAGCTTGGAGCTGTAAAGGGGAATCTAAGATGTTCTCAGTGAGGTGACAACTTCAAGTTATGCTAAGATAAACCAGGCACGGTGGCTCACGTCTGTAATCCCAGCACTTTGGGAGGCCAAGGCAGGTGGATCACTTGAGGCCAGGAGTTCGAGACCAGCCTGGCCAACAAGGTGAAACCCTGTCTCTACTAAAAATATAAAAATTAGCCATGCATGGTGGCAGGCACCTGTAGTCACAGCTGTTCAGGAGACTGAGGCAGGAAAATTGCTTGATCCTGGGAGATGGAGAATGCAGTGAGCCAAGATCGCACCACTGTGTTCTAGCCTGAGTGACAGAGTGAGATTCCGTCTCAAAAAAAAAAAAAAAAAAAAAAGAGATAAAAGATAAAAAACATATTAAGATGGTGACCAGCTACCGGTATAATTGTTGAATAATGAGTGGAACACACTATATTTTTTGGGTATTAATTTAGGCCATTGCTTCTCATGTTTTTCAAGGTTGATACAAAACCAAAAAAAGTGCTTTGTTTCTGGACCTTTGGGTAGAGAGGGCAATAAGTTAATCATGACTGCTCCTTTATGAGTTCCGGACCAAGTAAAAAATAGCCCGAGGAACCAGATAGTAATTCTAAGGAAGTCAGTTGCATTGCCGGCAAAGCTGGAGTTGGACAGTTGAGCTTGGCACCATGGCTGAAATGGACCACATTACCCAATGCAGGACCTGGAAAAAGCCTCCCAGGGAGGCAGGATGCAGAAGATAGCTCACACGTGACCCTGATGAAGACAAAGGTGGGAGTTAGAGAAGACACAGAGTTTGGACTCCAGAAAGGGAGAGGGAAAGAAGAAAGGGAGAGATGTGTTGTCCCGTCCTAGTGAGACAAGCCTCACCTCCTCGTGAGAAGTGGAAAGAAGGACAAGGAGAGGATGAACCTTCCTATTGTAATTGCCAAGGAAGGATCATGCGGAGAGGAAGACAGGTTCTCCTATAACTTTAAGAAACAGGAGTGAGTTCAAGCAAAATGCAGACACAAAACTATTGAGAAGGTTGTAGAATCTATGCTGCAGAGATGGAGAGAGGATATAGGATCCTCCATTTTTGTTTTTTATTTTAATTTTATTCTTGCCTGTGGTAAAATACGTATAATAGAAAATGTACCATCTTGACTCGTTTTTAGTGTACAGTTCACTAGGATTAAGTATATTTCCATTGTTGTGCAACCAATCTCCAGAACTTTTTCATTTTGCGAAAGTGAAACTCTGTATTTATTAAACAGTAACTCCCTATTCCTCATTTTCCTTAGCTCTGGTAACCATCAGGTCTCTATGAATTTGACCACTCTATGTACCTCTTATAGGTGTAAACACACAGTTTTTTTGGGGGGGGGTACTGTCTTATTTCACTTAGCATAATGTCCTCAAGGTTCATACATTTTGTAGCACGTGTTTTCTTCTTATTTGAGGCGGAATAAAACCACATTGCACGAACATGCCACATTTTGTTAATCCATTCATCCATCAGTGGATGTGTGGGTCGCTTCTACCTTTTGGCCATTGTGAGTAACACTGTTAGAAACATGGGAACATAGGTCTACAAATATCTCTTCAGGTCCTGCTTCCAGTTATCTTGGATATGTACCCAGAAATTGAATTGTTGGATCAAGGCTCCTCAATTTTGACAAAAAGGCTTGATGTTCTCAAAAGATTAAGTAGAAGTTGGAGATCAGAAATCTACAGGTTTGCAGAGTAAGGCTGGATGGGCTGCTTTTCCAGGGGATGAGCGACCAGGTGTTTTTTGTTGTTGTTGTTGTTGTTTTTGAGACAAGGTCTCACTCTGTCACCCAGGCTGGAGTGCAGTGACATGATCTCAGCTCACTGCAACCTCTGCCTCCTGAGTTCAAGTGATTCTCATGCCTCAGCCTCCCAAGTAGCTGAGAATACAGGCGTATGCCACCATGCTCAGCTAATATTTGTGTTTTTAGTAGAGATGGGGTTTTGCCATTTTGGCCAGACTGGTCTCAAACTCCTGAGCTCAAAGGATCCACCCACCTCAGCCTCCCAAAGTGCTGGAATTACAGGCATGAGCCACCAAGCCGGCTGTGACAAGGTTTTAAATAGCAGTAAGGAAGGGTTAGGGAGGCAGTATGGTCCTTACTATGGAGTCTGTCTCTTATACACATCTAGATGTGTATAAGAGACAGGTGTAAGACAGCTCCCTAGTGTTTTGATGGCTGAGCAATTTTTGCTTCTTTTTTTCTTCAGCTGTTTACCTGCAACTTCTTGATCTCAGGCATTT
>NW_012102710.1:2830457-2884844 GCF_000951045.1 Mandrillus leucophaeus | reverse complement strand
ATTACAGGCATGAGCCACCAAGCCGGCTGTGACAAGGTTTTAAATAGCAGTAAGGAAGGGTTAGGGAGGCAGTATGGTCCTTACTATGGAGTAGCCTCCAGAGGCTCTGAAAAGAGCCTGTGGCCTTGGCTAGTGTGAGAGAAAGAGGGAGAAGGAGTCTTGCCTCTCTTCAGATGGCAAGGGATGAAAATGTGGTGAGGACTAAAATTTGTACCCAGGAATGTGTTTTGTTTTTAATTCTTATTCTATATAGGGTATACATTTGCTTGTAAGTGAAGGGTAGGGATAGAGGGATGTAAAATATCTTTTGTTTAACACAAAGAAAGGAGGGGTCCAGGATAGTTCTAAACATTCCACAATGCACAGGATACCCCCACAGCAAGACTGAAAAGTGGGATTT
Organism: Mandrillus leucophaeus; assembly: GCF_000951045.1. Lineage (NCBI taxonomy): Eukaryota > Metazoa > Chordata > Mammalia > Primates > Cercopithecidae > Mandrillus > Mandrillus leucophaeus. Next base: position 2,884,444 of record NW_012102710.1, on the reverse strand, counting down.
GTTATGTTTTCTGCTGAAGGTAGACTCTAATTTCCTTTTTACAAATACCTGCTAAGATGCCTATTCCTGTCTTATTTTATTGATTAGGCATGTGAGGGGTGGCTGTCCTGAATGATTTAACTGACTGCCCAGAGATTTAGTGCTAAGATCAGGTGTCCTCACTCCTAAGATTATTTCCTGTTGTTTGCACCCTGAAGGGTTAGATAAAAAGAGGTCACTGAGGATCAAAGTTACCAATATAGAAGGAGAAAGAATGAGTAGCATCCTGTGCTCGCTGTTCTGGGTGAGCACTGTTCTGGGACCAGCTCTTCACTGCAGTTCGGAAAATTGAAATTCAGAAAACCAAATAGCCTGCGAAAGGTCCCATTTGAATTCAGGTGTATTTTCAGCTGGGCTCTCATCTTTAAAACTCACTGCTCCTTCTTAGAAAATGAGTGATTAAAAAATTAGTTCGAAAGCTTCCATAACAAGACAGTAATATCTAGACACTCCGGCCTTCTGTTTATTCACTGAAAATAGTATTTTGAGTGCCTACTCTGTATCACTTGCTGTGTTATGGGCTGAAGATACACTGGTCCTCTAGACACACTCTCTGATCAGTTAAGCAGGGTGGGGCAGGTAACTAAAATGCCGTTGTCTTACACTCCAAATATCCCATAGACACTGTGTGTTTGTGTGTGTGTGTGTGTCTGTGTGTGTGTGTAAGACAGCTCCCTAGTGTTTTGATGGCTGAGCAATTTTTGCTTCTTTTTTTCTTCAGCTGTTTACCTGCAACTTCTTGATCTCAGGCATTTTGACATGTCTGTGAGGATGATCAAGGGACAATTCTGAGCGCTGCACCGTATTAGGCAGCAGAGGTGCTGTGGCTGGACAAAGCTTATGGGCCTGTGTCCCTTCCCTGAAACTGAATGCTTTCTCTTAGGGGAATAGGGCAGTGAAAAAGAAAACAAGCACTGTTTCTTTTCTTTACTCACTACACTTTACTTCTGGTCACCAAAATGTATAAGTTTTTTCTCACCCACATTAAGGAATTCTCTTCTTCTCAATGGGCACTGACTGTGTCCTAATTTCACTCAGTTCTGATGCTGTCTCTAGATAGCATCAGATTCCACCAAAAGGGGTAAGCTTCACAAGACTGCACCCCACTTCAGACACCAATCTCAAGTAGTAGAGCCCCAAGTTATCCACAGCTCCTGTTTAACTTGGCTATGAATGAAACTAAAATATTGCACCCCAAAATAGACTGCTTTGACATATTTTCAGATGGCTTTTCAGAGAGTACTTAAACAGAAGGATCTCTGAAAAAGGTGTCTTTCATAGGTGAGATTAGCATCCGGAGAAAATATCTGCATTGATGCTGCCAGGCTTTCTTTGAGGTCCTCCCTTTTCCAGGTCCAGAAAATATTAACCAAGAGCCTGACACCTTTAAAGGTCTTGAAGAAACATTTACCATCTATTCTCCTTGAGGGCTGCTACCTGTGAGGTTTCACCTACATAACAAAACCACCTGTGCTAGCCAAGCCTGTCTTTTCTCCCTCCCATAACCGATATTGTTATTATTACTGAATTTACCACCATAACCTGTTTTTGGCCATGCTCCAAACCTCCATTCTTTCTGTAACCTCGAGATGGGAGATAAGCCTCTGTAACCAATTGCAGGGTTGGGGTAATCATTCTGTAATTCTTCCCCCTGCATGTTAATAAATGTGTATGCCATTTCTCCTATTAATCTGCCTTTGTCATGTTAATGAAAGACATAAACTCTGTAAAAATATTTTTTAAATGTTAATTTCTAGACAATAAGAATGACCAAAGTCCTGGGAAGCAGGGTGCTCAGGCTCAGGGAATACTGAGAAAGTGTGTCCAAGGCTGTTGGATTACAGTTTGGTTTTATACCTTTTAGGGAGGTGAGAGTTATAGGAAAATATATAAATCAATATGCGGAGGATATATATTGGTTCATCCAAGAAGATGGGATATCTTGAAGTGGAGGCTTACGCCTTATGGGTTCAGAGATTCTTTGATTTGCTACTGGTTAAAGAAGTAAGACTCTGTCTAAAACTTGGATTCAGCAGAAAGAAATGTCTTAAGAGAAGGATTTATGTAGCAAGGTTGACAGCCTGTGGGTGTGACTTAACCCTTACCTTGTGTAGCCTTAGGTCTTGTTTATAATTTGGTATCTTATTGCCACAAATAGTCTTTTTGTCAGCCTTATGATCTCTATTTTAACATCAATGCTGGTCAATTGTTATGTCTAAACTCCGAAAAGGAAGAGGTACAATGAGACATGCCCAACCTCCTTTCCCTTTATGGCCAGGAACTCAATTTTTTAATGTTTCTTTGGAGTGCCCTTGGCCAAAAGGGTGTCTGTTCAGTGGGTGGAGGGCTTAGGATTCTATTTTTAATTTACAATCAGTTGACTTTTAGTGAATCTTCAAAGAGCAAAGGGGAAGGTTTCTCTTGACCCCTAGCACTCTCAATCAGAGGTTCCCATGACACCCTCATCGTGTTCAATCATTTGCTAGAACAGCTCACAGAACTCATGACAACACAACATATTGTATTACCAGTTTATTACCAAAAAATACAACTCAGGAACAGCCAAATGGAGGAGATGTGTAGGGCAAGGGATAGGGAAGGTGTGTGGAGTTTCTGTGCCCCTTCAGAGCAAGGCCACTCTCCTGCACCTCCACGTGCTCACTAAACAGAAATTCTGTGAACCTCTTTCTTTTGTCTCTTTCTTGTGGGTGTTTTGGAGGATGCATTACACAGGCATGATTGATTAAATCATTGGCTATTAGTGATCAATTCAACCTTCAACCCATCTTCCCTCTCCAGAGGTCAGAAGGTGGGGCTGGAAGTTCCAACCCTGTAATTATGTGGTTGGTTCCCCTGGCAACCAGACCCCATCCTGTAGTTGTCTCTGGGCTTTCCAATAATCACCTCATTCACATAAGCTCAGGTGTGTGTGAAAGGAGTTTGTAATGAGTAACAGTAGACTCTACTCTCATCTTTACTGCTCAGCTCACTTAGGAAATTCCAAGTATTTTAGGAGCTCTGCACCAGGAACTGGATGAAGACCAAATACATACTCCTTTTTATAAATCACAATATCCTATGGAGTATTGAGGTTAAGCACGTGCACTCACTGATCAGACAGGCCTGGGTTTAAATCTCCCATTTACTACCTATTTGGATTTGAACAAATGGCTTAACTTCATTGAGGCTCTGTGAAACTGTCTTTGCAAAGATCATGACAGTGAGGGAAATCTAGCACGGGTGACTCCATTTTGCCTCTAGCCTCACAGCCTGGCTGTCTTTGCTCATTGCTGGACATAGGCCAAGCTAACCACAGGAGAAATTTAGTGTATAATTTAACTTTGAAGCAAGGATAACAGCAGCCCCTCCCTAAAGCTGATCCCCTCTTTCTTTGGGGGGCTAAAACCACCTCTGTAAGACTAATAAAAGGCTACTAGATTAGGATTATGGGAGGAGCCTGAATCCTGCTAAAATGTAGTGCTAGTTTCCATAATCCCTTACTGACCAGGAGTCATGTGGCCAGAGGTCACAAGGTTTGTGACTTCTCCAATTGTTACAATAGCATCACTATTTGGGAACCTATGATTGATCTTTGAGCTATTTTTCAGACTTTTGCATTACGTCAACTGTTGACCCCACCTAGATTTGTGACTCATGATTCAACTTATCTTGTGGCTCCCCAACCCAGAAGCAGACTCAGTTCAGGAGGACTGTTTTCCACACCTCTATGATTGCACCCCAAGCCAATCAGCAGCAACCATCCCCCACACCCCTGCCCACCAAACTATCCTTGAAAAACCCTAACCTCTGAGCCTTCAGGGAGACTGATCTGAGTTATAACTCTAGTTGTTTCATGTGGCTGGACTCATATTAATTAAACTCTTTACTGCAAGACAACGGTCGCAGTGAACTGATTTGGTCTGTGCAGTGGTCAAGAAGAACCTGTTGGGTGATTACATCTGCTTCTTCATATGTAACGCAGAGATATTCAGAGTTAAGACCATGTCAGGACGCTTATGGGAGGCCTAAATGAAGGGATGTAAGAAGCACTCCACTCCAGGGTAACTTGCATTGACACCATGGGGTCTGAGGTGGGCATGGAATAAAATGCTTAACAGAAATACTACAAATACCAATTCCAGGGCCTTTAGCAGCAGTTTCATTCTCTGAGCCAACAGGGGAAGGGGCAGACGGAGCCAGTTGTGGGCATGGGAGGCGAGAATCAAGTGTCCAAGGTATCTTCAAGGACAGCAGAGGCATTGCATAGGGGCAGCCTGAGCAAGTCCACATTATAAACCTTCTTGAGACTGTCCAGAGGGTAGGGGACACGCGTTCAGTCAAGTCTTGTCTTTCAGCATTATGAGTAAGCCAGAAAAACAGTGATGTCTTTTTTTACCCCTAGGCCGGGGAAACCACAGTAAACGTAGGCAGCATGTTATGGCTGACTGAGAGTCAATGCTAGCAATTTCAGACAGACTCAACATTATAAATTGATCCAAGGCTATTTCAGGGGCCCTGGGATAACAGTGGTAGAAAGTAAACCCAGAGACAGATGCGCAATGGCTTCAAATATTAGTTTCAACACTAAGTAGCATATTTGGAAAGTCACGTAACCTCTGAGCCTCAGTTTCCTCATCTATAAATTGGAAAAAATACTGTTTCATATGGTGGCTGTGGGTCTTAAATATAATTGAGTCTACAAAAGCAGTTTTCAAACTGTCAAGCCCTGTGCAGATTTGAGAGGTTGTTATGTTATTTCTAAGTAGGCAGTGGTACTGTGGATTTTAGTTTAGTGGAAAGAAATTCTACTAGTTCATGCTCTACGTGGTAGAATCTTTGAACCTTATATTCTCACTCATCAAACACCTTAAAGTGTGGAGGTGCCTAGAGTGGCAGAAACAGAAAAATCTATCATCTAATTCAAAGCATCGTTTTCTTTGTGGCTGACTGGAAAGGGAGTGGAGAGCACTTCTTTTCTTGGGTTTTCGTAATTCAAGAGGGAAAAGGAAAGTTTGCAAATGAGAATGCAAATCTAGGAAGACATCCAGCCTCATGCCTGGCTTTAACAATTGCTCAAATAAGAAATTGTAGTATCCATCCATACCTCTCCACACATTCACTTACATATTTAGGGTCTAAGTTTCTGTTCAGTGTTACTGATGGAAAGATCCACCTTGGACTTATTCTATCACTGCTCTCCGTTTACTTTTCATTATTTTATCACTATTTGTTTTACTTCATTTGGGCTGCTATTACAAACTACCATAGAATGGATGGCTTATAAAAAACATAAATTTATTGCTTACAGTTTGGAAGGCTGAGAAGTCCAAGATCAAGGTGCATACAGATTCGCTGCCTGGGAGGGTCCATTTCCATCAGGAAATCCTTCTGATTCACAGAGGGCTATCTCCTTACTGTGACCTCCCATGGCAAAAGGGGAAGGGAGTCCTTTGGGGCTTATTTTATAAGGGCACTAATCCCATTCATGAGCATGGATGCTAATCTACCTCTAAAATCCACCTTCAAATACTATCACATCTGTGTTATGTTTCCCCCGCCCTGCATTTGGGATTATATTTTAACATATGAATTTTGGAGGTGCATCAACAGTCAGTCTATGGAACTATTTGAAATTATCTGTTTTATTTATTTGTTTGGTTGATGACTATAGTTTTGCGTAGTGAGGAGAACATGGAATGATCCCTGAGGTGGAGCAGGAAGCTGTCAAGAGAGGGGAAAAGGTGAAGGATTGCTGGAGGGTGCTCAACAATCCATCTAGGAGAAAATGCAGAAGAACCTGTTAAAGGTCTTTCCTTACACTGGTGGCCTGGGGAACAACTTGCATTTGGAGAATTGAAGAAATCTTAAAATGTAAGCACATGAAGCCCTTTTCCCAAAAGCACCTAAAGTATCTAATACTTATTAAATATTTATGTGTGCATGTATTAGGCATTGGGCTCAACAGTCTACCCACATTATTCCATTGAGTTTTCACAGCAGATGTGTCCTATTGTATTCCCATTTTACACATGGAAAAACTGAGCCTCAGGGAATTGAATGAACTTGCCCAGATTGGTAAGTGGTGGATCTGGGAAGGGAGGCTAGTGAGCCTGACTCAGAATTTGGTGCTTTAAACTGTCATTGCCAATTGAACGTGAATTGTCTACCTTTTCTGACAACTTCATCGAGACATGTAAAAATATTGGTGCTCCTCATGGATCTATATTGAGCCCACTTTTATTATTCTCACTTTACACACTTACTGTGGGGTTGATCTGTTATTCCCTCTCATCAACTTCCAGTTTTTCCATTCTCAGGGGGAACCTGAAAATTATTCCTAAAATCTGCTGTGTTAGACTGTTCTCGCATTGCTATGAAGAAATATCTGAGACTGGGTAATTTATAAAGAAAAGAGATTTAATTGGCTCATAATTCTGTAGGCCATACAGGAAGCATGATGCTGGCATTTGATTGGCTTCTGGGGAGGCCTCAGGAGGCTTACAATCATGGCAGAAGGCAAAAGAGGAGCAGGTATGTCTCATGGCAAATGTAAAAAGCAAGCAAAGGTTGTGGGAGGGGTTGCCACACACTTTTAAATGACCGGGTCTTGAAAGAACTCACTATCACAAAGATAGCACCAAGCCATGAGAGATCTGTCCCCATGATCCAAACACCTCCCACCAGCCCCATCTCCAGTATTGGGGATTACAATTCAACATGAGATTTGGGTGGGGATAAATATGCAGACCATATCACCTCCCTCCCTCCCCATGTCTTGCAATGTGTTCTTCCTTAGTCTTGCTCCAATATATTTTGTCCATTCTGGTTGACATTGCCTGTTTATTTATTTATTTTTATCATTGCAGCTGTTTTTAAACTGTTTTTCTTATCTCTATTATCAGCCTCACAAGTCTGTCTCACTTACAGCTACTAGAAGTTGTTTTATCAAAAATTAATACTAAAATGCAAACCTCAAGGCACAGTGGCACTGTGGCTGGACCACAGGGCTGGTGCCACCATGCTGGTCACCAGGAAGACTTTCTGTTGGCACTGGGATGACTCAGAGTCAGAGGAAGATGAGGAGGACTCAGAGGAGGTTCAATTAAAACTGGAATAGACTAGATAAGTACATAATATAAGGAAGAGATTCAATGGGTGCTGTGGCCCTGCTGTTGGGAAAGAAGGTACAAGAAGAGACCACTCAGATCCCTTTCAGATGAAGACAGGTGATGTGGTGGATATGAAGAAATGGAAGGAAAAGGGCAAAGATAAAATCAGTAAAGAGGAAGACTTTCACTTGGGGACATCATTTTCTGCAGAAACCAACTGAAGGGATGAGGATGCAGACATGATGAAGTACACTGAGACAGAGCTAAAGAAGAAAGGGATCGTGGAATATGAGGAACAGAAAGTCAAGCCAAGGAATGCAGAGGATTGTCTTTATGAACTTCCAGAAAACCTCCACATTTCCTCAGCAAAGAAGACCAAGAAGATATTTTCCAACCAGATGCTGAATGGCATTCCTGAGTTGGACCTTGGCATCAATGCTAGAATAAAAACTGTCATTTCTGCAGAGGATGCCAAGGTCCATCTGCTAGCAGAGTAGCAGAATTAGAAAAAAGACAGTAAGCTATCCTTTATGCCTACTAACATGGCTGTGAATTACGTGCAGCATAACAGATTTTATCAAGAGGAGCCCAACATTCCCATACAGAGAAACACAGAAGAACCCAAAACCAGACTCTTGAGGGTAGGCAACACAGAGAAGCTAGGTGACACAGAGAAGGCAGAGGCTGAGAGGTCCCCTCCTAACCGCAAGCATCCTGATAAGCAGAAGGCCACTGATGACTATCATTATAAAAAGGTCAAGAAGATGAACAGGCAGTACTGAGCTGTGCAGAATGGGATGTAAATATTGCCTTCCGCTCCCTCTCTCCATTCCTCCCATGAAAAATGGCTTCCTGGACTGAGAATGCTCAGTTGCTAGCAGACAGTTCCAGAAAGAGACTCTGTTGGCCTGCTGCTTACCTGCTGGATTTTTCAAGCACTAAATTGGTAACTTGTTGAAACAAAGCAATGCATAATTTCTCATTTGGAGGCACACTCTATTTTTGTGAACATTATTAAATCTTGTTTGTAAATACATTGACTTTCTCTTAATATTTGCTCCAGGTCAGGAAGAAACAACTCTGTATTCCTAGTGTGATAATACCCTTTAGATTGTGCTTTTATTATTATTATGCAATCATGTCTTCTAATTTTACATATTTGGAATGGGGTCAGAAATGCATTCTTTATTAATTAGAGTGGATCCAGTTGACAGAAAAATCTAGGATGAGATCACAAGGATACTGGTGTTTCCTGACTTTCACAAAATTACCTGTTGCTTTTCATTAAAAACAAAAAAGCAATATATATGTATATGTACGTGTGTGTGTGTGTGTGTGTATATATATATATAATGCAAACCTAGTTGTATTACTTTATGTAATTTCTTCTTACTCTGAATTTCTATAGCCTCCTGGCCCTTGACAGATATTTTCCTACTTTATAGTTTAAAAAATGCCACCTGTGTGTCTTGTCTCTTTCTTTCTTCCTTTCCTCTCTCATATCTTTTCCTTATGCCTTCCATGAATTTTCTGTAGCCTCTTCTATTTTTTTCTTTTAACTTTTATTTGAGGTTTAAGGGTACATGTGCAGGTTTGTTATATGGGTAAACTCATGTCATGGAAGTTTGTTGTGCAGATTATTTCATCATCCAGGTACTAAGCATAGTACCCTATAGGAATTTTTTCTGATTCTCTCCCTCCTGCCCCGTCCACCCTCAAGTAGGCCCAAGAGTCTATTGTTCTCATTTTTGTGTCCAAATAGTCTTATTATTTATCTCTCACTTTTAAGTCAGAACATTCAGTATTTGGTTTTCTGATCTTGCATTAGTTTGCTAAGGATAATGGTCTATAGTTGCATACATGTTGCTGCAAAGAACATGATCTCATTATTTTTTATGGCTGCATAGTATTCAATGGTGTACATATACCACATTTTCTTTATTTAGTCTACCATTGATGGGCATTTAGGATGATTCCATAACTTTCCAATTATGAATACTATGTAGCCTCTTTTTTATGCTAGACTGTGAAACTAACATTATAAGAAGATTTATACCATCACACCAGTTAGAATGGCAATCATTAAAAAGTCAGGAAACAACAGGTGCTAGAGAGGATGTGGAGAAATAGAAACACTTTTACACTGTTGGTGGACTGTAAACTAGTTCAACCATTGTGGAAGACAATGTGGCGATTCCTCAAGGATCTAGAACTAGAAATACCATTTAACCCAGCCATCCCATTACTGGGTATATACCCAAACGCTTAGAAATCATGCTGCTATAAAGACACATGCATATGTATGTTTATTGCGGCACTATTCACAATAACAGAGAATTGGAACCAACCCAAATGTCCATCAATGATAGACTGGATTAAGAAAATGTGACACATATACACCATGGAATACTATACAGCCATAAAAAATGATGAGTTCATGTCCTTTGTAGGGACATGGATGAGGCTGGAAACCATCATTCTGAGCAAACTATCACAAGGACAGAAAACCAAACACCGCATGTTCTCACTCATAGGTGGGAATTGAACAATGACAACACATGGACACAGGGTGGGGAACATCACACACGGGCCTGTCGTGGGGTGGGGGGAGGGGGGAAGGATAGCATTAGGAGATATACCTAATGTAAATGATGACTTAATGGGTGCAGCACACCAACATGACACATGTATACATATGTAACAAACCTGCACGTTGTGCACATGTACCCTAGAACTTAAAGTATAATAATAATAATAAAAAAAGTGTTGGGATTACAGGCATGAGCCAACACCCACCCTCCAAAAAAGATATTGGCATCATCTCCTCTTCTCATTTCAAGATTAAAAAAATGAAACAGCCAGAAAAAAAGATTTAGAATCCAAAAAATATTTTCATGTACATCATCTAATTTATTTCCCAAATTACTATCAACAGGCAGATAGAATTATCTCTATCTTTACAAGTGGAGACATGCACTCAAATAAGCCAAGTGCATTGCCCAAATCCATGGAACCAAGGACCATCCCTTGCACTGGGTCCTCCACTCTCAAGCCCTGTAATTGTTCTGCTCTGTGGCACTGTTCTTTGAAGGCAGGCACCCCTCATACTTTATACCTGCGTTCACCACTCTAACATGTCATAATGCATTGTCAGTACATTGAGATCTCTGATTCAATCCAATCAGGACAAGCGGTGGTCAACCAAAGTCTTGCGGGGGCAGAAACACATGGTACAATAGAGAGGCATCTATCAGCTGCAAACGTTTAACATTTCTGAGGCGTCAGTATGCTTTACCCAATGAAAAATGCCTTTTCATTGTCCTGGCTACTGGGCTAAGTGAAAGTCAGTGATCAGGGCTTCTCTTGTGGTTGTTTGTGGGTCTATGTGACTCACTAGTCATAAATACCACAAAAGTAAATGCTGCTCCTCATTTTTTCTTGTGTCTTTACTACCCAACAGAGACATGATTGTTCAATATTTATCTATTATAGGGATTGATGCTTAGGGATTTACAAGTAGATGGGAACTTAGTATCTTTGCAGACCAGGGTTCCCAAACTCCAGTCATCTGTGTAATAAATGCATACAGTAGATCTTTCTAATATATTATACATGTTTGTGACATGTGAGTCCTATTTTTACTCTCATTTATTATTTATTGACTCTTTATTATTCATTGACTATTATTACCATCCTTGGTTTTACAGGTAAAGAAATTGAAGCTTAAAGTAATTAGGGGACTTGCCCAAGTCTCCTAGGACTGGAATTAGTTAAGAATTAGTGTCAGAACTGAATTTGAACATAAGCAGTCAGCTTGTAGATTCAGGGTTGTGTAGCCAGCCCTTGCTGCCTTCATATCTAAGGCTTTTTCTGCTTCTTGGGCAAAGGAGCCTTGCTGTAAGGATACTGCGGATGGGGAGATAACAAGGTGCCTGCAGCCCTCCGTGAGGGGAATGCCAGAAGCCTTGTGGGGGATGTTTCTGCAGTGCCTCCTGAACAGAAGGAGGGAGATCAGGAGAGAAAAATCAGAAGAGTCTTCCTGGACTGAAGCTGGGAGGATAGTGGTGCCCAGGAGAGGAAGGGAAGCCAGACACATTTCTCGCTGAACTGAGCTAACACTGGCCATACAGTTCAAGTCTCTGTTTCCAAAGGAAAAGATATAATGCCCTCTTAAAACTGTTCTGCCTTCCCCTCCAAAATGAAGGTCAGCAAGAGAGATGTAGCATCCCAGATGCTAATGAAAGAAAACCCCAATGACTGCAGAAGCAATTTAAAGATTTGCCCGGATTTGTTTAGGCCCCCCTGGCTGTACCTTCTACTTGCAATTTCTCCTCAGCAGCCTGGATAGGGAGATATATACATTTTTTAAAAGTCCAACATGCAGGCACTTTTGAAACTAGGGAAAGTGGAACCTGGGAGGCTTAAAATATTAATCATGTATCCAGGCTTGCCAGAGAAAAGAGGATGGCGTTCTGCAGGTGTAATACAGAGAGAAAATCCCCTCCAGGAACGAGTAATACGGAGGTGGATTTCACTCATGTGTGCACCAGACACAGACGGAAAGCTTGATTCATACTTAATGCAGACCTAGATTCAAAGGCCTCCTCCTTAAAGGGAAAGCTGCTGGCCAGAAGCGTTCCTTCAGGACACTCTGAGACCTCATTAGACTATCATTAAACAACCAGCGAGGATCTGCTGCAGCAATAGGCTGAGTCCAGAAATGCAGATGAAAGGCTTTAGGAATGTTGGATTAAAAAACAAAGCAGGAGCATTCAGAGGTAGGAGTTTAATGGCAAGATTCCCAAGTCCCTCGTCCAGAGCCTAGGAAAGATCATCATCAGAACCCACCGGGTAGCGATTCCACTCGTGCGTCTCCTTTGAACCGTAGGAGGTGGACTTGGCAGGAGCCATTTTTATTAACCAGGAGCCCCTGGGCCTATCACCTGTTCCTCCTCAGGGCTCCCTCTCAAGCCAAATCTGCTTCCTGTGCTCGTTGTGGTTTCTTATCACCAGCCACAGAGATTCTGTTTCGTCCTGATCTTCAAAATGGCTGCCACCACCAGTTTGCTTTCTTTGCGCACCAGTTAGAAGTCTGTTCAGATCCCTGTGTTTGTGCTGCTGAGGAGGAGCCTGCAAGGTCTTTTTTGACTTCAAAATTTTAAAGCACGAAAATAGTGAAAGTAGCAACAGTGAGCAAACAACCAGAGTTCTAGAATTTTAGAGTTCTTAGAGTTTAGTTTTTGGTGGTTCGATTCTGTCTTCTTTCTGGATGTTCCTGGAAGTCTCAAGAACTCAACATTCTGTTTTTATTTCTAAAGTTGTACATAATTTTTTTTTACCTGTTCCTCCCACAACTTGTACTTTATTCTTGAAGTAGAATAAGCAGTTTGCTTTTCTTTGACCTTGCTCACAGCCTATTCAAACTTCTACATCCTTTTTTTTTCTCTCTCTCTCTCCCTGCTTTCAAGCCTGTGCCTGAAATACAGAAACATTCTTCTCTTGATGAAGCCTTCCGCCACCTCCTGCTTTTCCCATTCTCCTAGAAGAACCTATAAGCACCTTCTGTGAGAAAGTCCTGAGCAGGTGCTCACCCCCACCTAGGAACAACTATACTCTTTAGAAGTGGAACTTTAATCACCAGGACCTAACATGATTTCTTGCACACAGTAGGTGTCTACTTGTGAAGTGGTCAGTGAAGTATGCCTTTGTATAATTTTCAAGTTCTTTTGTGATTGCAGAGTGACTGGGTCTTGTTGAAACAGCTTTAGACTTAGGGACTCAGGTTTGTGTTTCAGATCTGTCATCCACTGGCTGAGTGGTGGTGGATGCTTTCCTCAAATTTTAAGAGCCTTAGTTTGCTCACTTACAAAGTGAGATCAATAACACCTGCCCCACAGTTGTTTTGTTTGTTTTGTGCTTTTTTGCATTAGATTCTTTTTTTTCCGTAGCAAAAACATTTTCAGAGGAAATAGGGAGCACATTTTGGAAGATACTCCTAGAAACTGTATTTATTTGTGTAAGTTCTAGGACTGGCTCTGGTCTTCAGTTCGTTTGAAGTTTCAAAGAAAAGACTTCAGAGTGGTTGAGTGTTATTCCCAGAAGCTGGGCAGCAGTTAGCAAAATGACCTCTCGGTGTTGGTCTTGCGCCAGGCAGAATCAGATCCTGGTTTGTCCACATGCTGACTGAGGTCAGAGAAGGGTACCTGAGATTTCAGTTCTTTTGTGGCAGGTGTAAAGGTCTCTACATTCTCATGAGGCTTATGTCACCACCCATTTTTGATCTTTAAATTATTAGAATTGACTCATGCTTCTCCCTCTGAATACTTTTACTTATCCAGTTCCCTGTTCAGACTCTCACGGTCCTTTAAAGGATAGCTTTGTTCCCCTGTGCCAAGTTTGACCACATGTGTCCTGGACTTTGGCTCCTAAGCCTCTGGCTCTCAGAGGGCCATTCTTCTCCAAAACCTCACTCCTTTAAAGACACCATGCTGGCACATGGGTTGCCCTTTTCTTTCACCAGGTCTCAAGAGATCCTCTAGAAACCCTGCCACATTTATTCCCTCACTTCTGGCTTAACAAAGAAAATTCTAGAACAGCAACACACACGCGCATGCGTGAACAAACACACACACACTACGTGCTTCACGTTTCCCCCACATTAGCATCACATGTTTATTAGGAAGGGCCTAGAAGTTGGTAACCAAAAACTCTTATCCTATTTTCTCCTTCCATTCTTCTCTGATGTAAAGACCGAGAGACTTTTGCCCATTTTTTTTGTGGGGTTGTTTTTGTTTCTTGTAAATTTAAGTTCTTTACAGATACAGAACTGTCCACAATAACAGAGATATGGATGAAATCAACCTAAATGCCTGTCAATCATAGACTGAATAAAGAAAAGGTGGTACATATACACCATGGAATACTATGCAGCCATAAAAAAAAACGAGATCATGTCTTTTGCAGGGACATGGATAGTGCTAGAGACCATGATCCTTAGCAAACTAACACAGGAACAGAGCACCAAATACCGCATGTTCTCACTTATCAGTGGGAGCTAAATGATGAGAACACATGGACACATAGAGGGGAAAAACACACACTGGGGTCTATTGAATGATGGGAGGTGGGGTGGGAGGAAAGAGAGGATCAGGAAGAATACCTAATGGGTGCTAGGCTTAATATCTGGGTGATGAAATAATCTATACAACAAAGCCCCATGACGCAAGTTTACTTATGTAACAAACCTGCACTTACACTCCTGAATGTAAAACAAAAGTTTAAAAAAAAGACCTAGAGACTCTTTCCTCCCAGTCCCATCAAGTCCCTCAAGGAAGCCTCTTGCTGCAGTCTAAAGACACACACATACATGAAAGCACAAGTTAATAGTCATTTGTGCTATATATTGATGAACAGCCAGACATACAATTGACACAGGGAGACAGAAAGCTTATGTTCACATTTCTAGTTCTTTCGTTTCCTAGCAGACCTACATAAAAAGCCAAATTATAATCAGAACTTTGCCTGGTGGGAATAAAATCAGAGCAAAGGCTGTTTAATGGATTTGGGAGTATAGTGACATCATGGGACAGTCTGATATCTCCATCTTCCATTTGGGATGCTTTTACCAAATGAGAATGAAGCAGTGTTACTGCTTTCTTTCCTTAAAGATCTATGATTTCATAAACCTCAGTTGCTAAGATCAAGGTCTCAGAATAGAAGGGGTTAGGGGAAAAACAATTTAAATACTTTACTAAATACACCTAAAAGACAGAATGGATTGGTATTCTAAAAGTATTCACTTGCTTTATAAGCCAGATTCATGGCTGTGAAACCTTGCTCCAATAAATAAGTTTCTCCTGGATTGCTTTCTTCCTTGTTCAGGAAATATTACTGCAGCATTGCAATCTGCTGAGACCAAATATTTCACCAGCTTTATGTTGTGCAGAGTGTACCTCTCTTTCAGCTTTTAAACCAGCTTTTTCTGGCACGGTATTTGTTGGCTTTTGCCTGTGTGTGTGTGTGTGTGTGTGTGTGTGTGTGTGTGTAACTTTTTCATAGATCTCAAAAAAATGTCCAGCTGTTTCACAAGTTACAAACACATTGCCTGGCTCTGACTCTCTGTTGGATGGATTTTAGATAAGGTGGCTAGGGAAGACTGAATTAAATTTAAGCAATGAAATGAGGGAAAATCTGGGAAAAGAGAATCCCAGGCCAAGAGACTAGTCATTGTAAAAACAGAAAGAAGGCCAGGACCAGAGTGGAACTGCGCAAGTTGGAGAGAGGTGGGGGATGAAATGTGTTGGGGCTCAATCACATAGGGTTTCATGGGTCATGTGAGGAGTGTGGGGGTTTGTCCTCAAGGTGATAGGAAGCTGCTACAGATTCCAGAGTATTTGATCATTGGCACGACCTTGGAGAGGGCTTAGATCACACTGTACCCAGTGGTTGTGTGGTTCCCTTTTTTATGTTTCCATGCTGGTCAGCTTCCTTGTGGCCAAAGTATTTTTTCTCTAGATACGTTACTGTCTTCATTGAGGTTAGCCTTCATCCTGCTGGCCTGGGGCCCACTCTGTTTCTGGGAGGTGACTTTGCATATCTCGTTCTAACTGTGCTAATTTTCTAGTTTAACTCTTTGAGGTACAATTTCTTAGTTCTTGGGGTGAATATCACTATTACCTTGCTACCCATGTACCAAAAACATTATCATACACACAGTTGCTTTAGGAATCCAGGGCAACCACAGGTTTTTAAAAAATCCTTTTTGGAGTCCAGGTGTGTTGGGAGCTCTGAAAGCAAAAGCCAGACTGAAAACACTCAGCATTCTCAGAGAGAGAGAGAGAGTTAGAAATAAACACTTACGTCATCCCTTTATTCCCTGCATTAATGCAGTCCAGACGGATGATGGCCTAGCATTTTGGATTTGTCTGCTTTCCTCGTTAATTCTCCTCTCAATTCTGCTTTTATTATCTACAATGACAATGACACACTATCCCTAGGCTGCTTCTAAAGTCATCTAACTGTCACTAGAGCAATAAAGGCTGGCATATTTTTGCACAGTAAACAAATTAAAGTGCTCCTGGTATCTGAACATCTTGATTAAAGCATCATTGTCATTCTCATGGTTACTATTATTTTTTGCAAACCTACTGTGTGCAAGGCATAGTTAGTTGCTTTACATAAAATATTTCTCTTAATTGTTGCAATAGTGCTTTAAAGCTGAGGGTCATTCATCAAATATACAGAAAACGAAAGGAGTCTGAGAGTGCTAAAGCACATGTCTGTAATCAAAGTCTATTTCTAAGCCAGACCTGCACATTTGTGCATCCCAAGCTTCACCCACTTTATTCTGTGCATCCCTTTAGTTCCAGACTGTTCTCAACTACCTCCCTTCCAAAGGCTTTTTCTTCTCCGAGATTTCCATTCACCTTTGCTTTCTCTACTCAGAGCATGTGTTCGAAATCTTTCAAGGATATAATTACTCTTTTTTTTTGCTCTTTCTAATCTCTGATGTCACAGACTGTCATTGCTGCAGGAGACCTTGGAGATTATTTTCTCTGGATGTTTCCAATCTTGAGTCCCCAGATAGTCGACTTACAGCTGTTTTCAATATTCAGAAATATCTAGCTGCATCACGGCACTATTTGGTTTGTACACTCAAATATAAAGTTAAACAATTATTATTTGATGAGTATAATTTGTCTAGCAGAGAGAAAGCGCCACAAGATTTGACCCATGATGGGTAAGTGGAGAAGAAAAAAAAGTTTTTGGTGAAAAAGCTCAGAAATAACACCAATTTGGTCTTGTTTGCTCTTTTATAGATGACTCAACTGACGTCCACTGGGAGGAAAAGTGAACGTAGATTAAGGTTTACCATGAATACAAATTAAACTTAGGTTGCCTAACTATTCTATCTTTCTAGAGAGTGGCAGAACAATCATTCATGGAGAATTTATTGTTGCTTCCAATTGAATAGCACTGGCTATTAAAAGTTTCTGCTTTTCTGTACTTTTTAACCTTTGCTTCAAGTTCTCTGGAGCTTCACACAATGACTCTCGTTACTGTTACAAGTGATGCCTTTCAGGCATGGGAATATGAGAGCCATGGGCTCACTGTTAGATATGCCAGCACCAGGAAAGAGGTTACGGCCATCTTCACGCAGACCGTGACTGATAATTGTTTTCCTTAACAAGGTCTATGAGCCATGTGCAGTGGCTCATGCCTCCCAGCTCTTTGGGAGGCTGAGATGGGAGGATTCATTGAGCCCAGAAGTTTTAGACCAGCCTGGGCAGCATAGTGAGACTCCATCTCTAAAAAAAGAAAAAATTTAGTCAGGTGTGGTGGCGTTCACCTGTGGTCCCAGCTACTTTGGAGGATGAGGTCAGGGGGAATCCCTTGAGCCCAGGAGGCTGAGGCTGCAGTGAGCGATGTTTGTGCAACTGCACTCCAGCCTGAGTGACAGAGTGAGACCCTGTCACAAAAAACTGAAAACAAACACACACACACACACAAAACAATCCCCATGAGTCTCTCTGTCATTTGACGCCATTTGCTGCCTCGGCCGCATGTCTTAGAGCTTTGAACTGCAGATGTACTTAACTACCTGAACTTCTGCCTGTGTCCTGGGTTCCTTCTTTCTAGAATATTCTCTGTCCTACTCTCTTCCCCAGATTTACTTCCTCTGGGAAGCTTTCTACCACATAAAATGACTGGATAAGTTCCTCTAATACCTGCTTCCATTGTACCTTGAGTGTTTTCTTGTATATAGCATCCAATTATTATTAATCACTTATTTCCCTCTCTTCTTACTAGGACTGTGTGTTACTAGTGAATAGGAATGATATTTTACTCTTACTGTCTTAGCCTCAAGGTCTAGGGCTTGACTGAGATACATAATGGGTTTCTAGTGAAATGAATGACTGGATAAATGAATGAATACATTTTGCAGTAACAAAATTTTAACCTCCTGTCTTTTCCTTCATATACTCACCTAGAGCTCTGTGTAGCATTGCTAAGACCCTTCCAGTGTCTTGTCCAAGCCCATGCATCAACTCGACTTATACTCTTTCATTATCATGGCAATAGGAAGTGGGAACTTTAGAAGGAAGAAAAATGGGATGAGGGAGGGAGGAACAGAGAAGGAGTAGCCAGGAAGAGGTAATCACATCAGAATAAAAAAGTTCATTTCACTGATGAGGAAACTGAGACTGAGAAAGGAATGTGACTTACATAAGTCACACAGGAGAGAGCAGAACCTCGTTTTCTGGCCGCTGACCCTATGCCTTTCCACTGTATCGTGAATATTTCAGCAAGTGTATCTGCCACACACAGACAAAAACATACTGGTTCATTTCCAAAGACAGCAACCTCATTGTCAGGGTCATGGGTTGAAATTTAAAGAATTATTCCTGATTTAAACACAGCCTTTCACTTGGAGCAATGACTCAGGCTAATTTTGCAGGCGGCATGTTTTCCTTTGAGATCTCACCCGATCTGTTCCCCATCTCCTAGATTGCATAAGGGTAATGATGAATTCCTTGACTGGATCCCAACTTCCTGAGGCTCAAAATAATCACTGTTCTGTTTTCCATGGGAGATGAAGATATATATTAGGATTTTAACAGTCTTTGAATATTCACTTTCAAAACAGGAGACATCCGTGGCAGGTGGGGCTTGCAAATGATATTTCTAATCAGATGTTCATCCAGAAAGTAATTAACTTTAGGAAAGTAAAGGCCCTAGAGGCTTCTGAAAAGATTTCCTTACTCTCTGCTCTCCCTGAGCATTGCTTGATCTTTGCCTCCCCCTGAGCTGCAGAGCCCAAAGGGAAGATGAGAAGAAAGTCCTGCTGATATGGATACAGATCACATTTGGGTGACTCAGAGCTGTGGGGTAAGAAGCCTTTCTTCCACCTGTCCTCTCACCACCCCAACCCAGAGCCCTCAAGGTTGTGTTTTCTCATGTTTGTGAATTGCTCAGAGCTCTGCCAGGCTTTTCAGTTTTATCTGGCCTTCTGCCTTGGCTGCCTTGCCTCTCCTTTTAGGAAATTCAAGGGGTGAGAAATGAATAATCTGTTTCTGAAGTCAGAGAGACATGAGTCTAAGCCCTGGGTCGCCACTTCCTAGCTGGGTAGCAGTGGGTGAGCTGCAGCCTCTTTCCGAGTCTCCGTTTCTTACTGATGACCTGGGTTGTTAGAGGACGATTGAGACAGCTCACCCATAAACTCCTAAGAAAGCACTCGGCTTGATGCCTACTTCCTAGAGGTTTCTCAGCAGAGTGTTCCTATTATGCCCTAGCTCCATCCTGTCTCTCTGTGATAAAACCAAGTTCAGATAGAGTTTGGCTAGTGCGTTAGTTTCCTAGGGCAGCTGTAACAAAGTACCGTAAAGTGAGCATCTTAAGACAACAAAAATGAAATCTCTCACAGTGCTTAAGGCCAGAGGTCCTAAATCAAGGCATTGGCAGGGCTACAGTCCCTCTGAAACTTGTAGGAGAGTTTTTCCTTACCTCTTTCTAGCTTCCGGTGGTTTGCCGGCAATCATTGGCATTCCTGGGTTTGCAGCTGCTTAACTCCAGTCTCTACTCTCGTTGTCACACAGAGATCTCCCCGTGTGTCTCTGTCTTCCCATGGCCGTCTTCTTATAAGGGCACTAGGCATCTCATCTTAACTAATTACATCTGCAACAGCCCAATTTCCAAAAATGGTCACATCTGAGGTACTGGAGACTAGAACCTCAACATATTTTTATTGTTGACACAATTCAACTTATACGAGGTAGATACTACACTATATGCTAAAATATTTTAGTCTATTTAGTCAGTGTAAAACATAAACTTCTGTCTTGATTAGATTTCACTTGGGAAATTATAATTTATTTTACTTCATTCTTCTTTAGTCTACTTTTTCAGTCTTTCTTCTTCATTCCAAGCCTCCTAACCACTCTTCTCACTAATCCACTATTCACCCAGCAGTCAGTGTTCTCTTCCTAATATCTTCTCCTTTCTAGAACAATCATCTGTGCAGATCAGTCATCTTTTTCTTCCTAGGATGAAGGTCAAACTTCTCACCTTCACACAAATTCTCTTTCAGGACCTACCCCTCATTTAGCTGTGGGGTGCTAACTGTCCCAGTTTGTCCTGGCATGCCCTGGTATTAGCATTAACATTTTTGCACCCTGAGAAACCCTTCTGTCCTGACAAGCCGGTTTTCACCCTGTTACTTTTCTACATGTTTTGGCTACAGATACTTCTCTGGCTATTACAGATTTTGTCTTGCCACATGTGTGTTCCATTGGCATTAGCTGTTTGCTCATTGTGCTCTGCTGCTCAATAACATGTTTCTTAAGGGATTTAAATCCAGACAAATCTGGATTTGAATTTCAACTCTTGTGGCCTTAGTCAATGCATACCTTATCAGTGTCTATCAATGTCAAAAAAAAAAAAAAAAAAAAAAGCAAAACAGGCATAAAACTATATATCCTTTGGTTGTAGTGAGGGTAAATTAGATATGATGAGTAAACCACCTGGCAGGGCGCCTGACAGATACTGGGTATTGCAGAAATGGTAGATGGTTTTTCACTGATGGGTATGTGTGTATACTCCAGCACACCTGTGTTTAGTAAGTGCTTTTTGAATGAAATCTCCAAGCTCTAGAGCTTAAATCTCTTGAGCAATGATCTTCCTATCCTGTCATTTTCTCTCTCTGACTTAAAAATAAATCTATTCTTTCAGAGGTTAGCCTTACTAAAAATTTGGTTAAAAGCCTTGCCAAGTAATGTGGAATATGACAGATGTATTTCCTATGGATCATTTATTACTGGAATTTTCCATGTGTCAATAATTTCCTACCCTCCAGTAGATTTTGATCTAGCCAGATTCCTTGCCTGGTCCATGAAGGGAAAACAGAAA
Organism: Mandrillus leucophaeus; assembly: GCF_000951045.1. Taxonomy (NCBI): domain Eukaryota; kingdom Metazoa; phylum Chordata; class Mammalia; order Primates; family Cercopithecidae; genus Mandrillus; species Mandrillus leucophaeus. The sequence goes on along the minus strand of NW_012102710.1, from coordinate 2,863,391 downwards.
ACTCCAAGACCTTGAACTCCTTCTTGTACTCCAGTTCTCATGAACTCAAAACACAAACTCATTTAAAGTTAGTATGGCATCATCAACTGAAAGCTGAGAGTAATTTAAAGGCTTTTCTTCTCTATCAACTCCCTAAGCCCCTCCAAACAGAAGCATTTTAAATTGATGCCTCTTGAGAGTTCTGTGTATGGGGTGCTGAGAATGAATGAGATTGTCTCCCACCTCAGAGGGGAGCAGGAAAAATTCTGATTGTGGTCAGCTATCTTCGGCTTCTGGTTTTCCCTAAGATCCTCATTGTGGGGGCCACTTGTTCTTTTTATCTAGTGGGTATTTGATGTCATGATGAGATTAATAATTTACAGAGTCTGGGCAGTATTTTTCCACTGAGGGCTGTGTGCAGAAAAAAAGCAGAGTGCTGGCAAAAGCCCGAGGGCTCCTGACAAGGTCGGATGCCTTGTGCTTCAGCAAATGCTCCGAATCCCCAGTAACCCCTTCCTTGCTGAAAATGACACACAGAAAGGCAGGGATTTTTAAAGGATTTTTAGCTTTCTTGGCTGGGGTTAAAATGAGTTCAATTAAATAGACCTCTAGAGATGGCAAATGAACAACAACAGTGACAAAATGTAAATAAAATTTTAATTATCAGTTCCAAATAATAATTTAAGGGGGATTATCAAATCATACATGATTAATTGTTATAGATGATGAGAAGGTTAGTTAGGGGAAGAGGAGGTGTGATCCACGACTCTTATTATTACTAGTGCTTATTGCGATTATTCCTAGCTACCATTTCTTTGAGTTCCAGGAATTCTGCATTGCATGTGATATCTCCTCTGATTTTTACACCAATTTTTGGGATAGACAACATTATTCCCATCTGAAAACTGTGGCCAAGACAGTCAACAAGGCTTTTCAAAGGCCACAAAGGTGATAAGAGGTGGAGCCAGTGTTTGACTCTAGAGTGATATATCTTTGGACGTATATCACTGCTTTCTACATGTGCTATATCACTTTCCAGTAATAATTAAAAATTAATGGTCATGAAAAGGCTTCTTAGCATTTCTCGGGGATATAAGCGTTTTGAGACCACTTACATCCTTTTCTACTTGCTTCTCACAGCAGCCCTGGGCAGGAACAGGTTGGGGATGACTACCTTCCACTGGCAAATGCAGAACTTGGAAGAAGGTTAAGTGATTCCCAAGCCAACTACTTAGTGATCAAGACACTCCTAGAACTCAGAACTTCTGACTCCACCACTGGAGCATTGTACCCTGTGTTTTAGAGAACAGAAGACCTTACGTCGGTGGTCGCTGTCATTTTTGGTTCCAACCTGAGCCAAAGGAGATGAAGCTGGAAACAGGTCTGAACTCAATATTCTACCTTCGCTGATCTCTAAATCTACCTTGCTAAGCTCATGTGGATTCTTGGGCAGCAGGGGGGTCTTACCAGACTTCTGATGGCAATGATGAGGTCTGCTATCTTTTGTTCCTGTCCATTTTCAAACTCTGGTTGTCCAGCCTCCTAGCCATACTATGATCTCAAAATCCTTTTCATAAATTTGTTTTCTACCTAAATCCCCCAGAATCAGGTTTTGTTCTTTGTAGCTGAGCTCTCTGACTGACACAGCATTTCACCAACACTGTGTGCAAAGCAGCAATGGTGGTATGTACTCTGTCTTCAAGTAACCCTGGTTCCTGCCCATTTCTCTTTCTTAAAACCATAGATTGTCAAAGTATGAACCATATGTTTCATACTTTTGCTAACCCATCATCTCCAACATGTTTCATTGAACATGATTCTTAGAACTCCTAAGGGACTGGTTTTAGGTTCACTCCAGGAAGGAGAGAAAAGGCTAATGAATATGGAGAAGGAGAATGACAGTGTTAAAGAACTTCAGTTGGTCAGGATTTCCTTAGCCAGTGTGCTGATTTTTCTCCTTCCTTTTCTCTTGCTATTTTCCCCACCATCTATTCTCTTTCTCCTCCTTATCTTTTTATTCCCATTCTTTTTTTCTTTTTTTTGAGATGGAGTCTGGCTCTGTCCCCTAGGCTGGAGTGCAGTGGCCTGATCATGGCTCACTGCAAGCTCCACCTCCTGGGTTCATGCCATTCTCCTGCCTCAGCCTCCCCAGTAGCTGGGACTACACGCGCCCGCCACCACGCCTGGCTAATTTTTTGTGTTTTTAGTAGAGACGGGGTTTCACCGTGTTAGCCAGGATGGTCTTGATCTCCTGACCACATGATCTGCCCATCTCGGCCTCCCAAAGTGCTGGGATTACAGGTGTGAGCCACCGCGCCCGGCCAATGCCCATTCTTTTTAACTTTCTCCAAGTAGAAGAAAAATGAGAGATATTTAGATCTCCTGGAGTCTGAGCATCAATTTGAGGCTCTTTTGCTATAAACGTGTTCTATGTTATTTACCACACTAATGCACAATAACTTTATTTAATCTCTGTAAGCCTTTGGATGGAGAGATTATTATGTTCTTGTTATGGAGCAAGGAGAGGGAGTATAAACTGAAGTTCGAGGCATAATGGGACTTGTTTATGGTAGGGTGGCTCCTAAGCAACCCATTCTTCTTTCCCATGAGGTTGTCAGCCTCAGCTAAGGGACAGCACAACACAGTCATTAGAACAACAGACTAGGGAATAGAAAGCTTTGGGGGTACTTGCTCTGCTACTTACCCAACCGTGTATCCTGAACAAGTTACTCAAACTCTTCACATCCTAGACAACACCATAGGAGTGCAGGAATGGAGTGCAGGAGTGTGCAGGCTGGACACTCAGTGAAAGATAAATAGAATTAAGGCTTTTTACCTGAAATGTTTCCTTTGCCCTACATTCAGTTTGCTTCCCTACAGCGTGCCTCCGAGATATCCCTGGGAGGCCTGTGATCTAGCTTTCTTTCCCAGCAAGTGTCTGAGTCCCAGAGGGCTTAAGCCACCAGATATGTTCTCCTGGTCTCTTCACATAGGAAAGATGTGCCACCAGAACACAGAGTTTTGTCTTTTTTTTTTTTTTAAGCTCAAGTTACCCATGGCTGCTTCTAACTGATCACATTTACTACTTAGAACAAAGTCGGACGCGGACTAGGGTAGAGCACATTTATAATAGTAATTCCTAATTTTGTCTATAATTGATGAGGTCTGGGAAGTCAAGGGTCACATTTCTGCCCCAGGAAAATCACTGACTATATTGTTGGGCTTTCCAATAGATTGTGTGAGGCTCTATGGCATTGGGCACAGTTGGGATAAATAATTGGTTCTGCTTCTTACTCATCAGGGTTCTTGGCCAGATTATTTAACCATTTTGTGCCTCAGTTTCTTCTTCCAATTTGAGGATAATTCTGGAACCTTCTTCTTGGAAATGGAATGGTTGTAAAGATTAAACAAGAAGATCTCTGTGAAGCAGTTAGCTCTGTGTCTGACTCAGAGAGAACCTTCAGTTAATGTTCACCATTATTATGTTCAGTACCTAAGACATAGTAGTTGATGATAAATAGCAATCGTATTTCCCACTGTTTGGTTGTAAGGTGGCATAAGTCATGGGTACGGTGCCTTAGTACTTTTTCTTCAGAGTTAAATCGACAAATCTGCTCATCAGAATCAGGCTTCTATCTTAAGAGACTCAATTGGCAGAAATAAGAGTTTTATGTGCTACCTTCACTAAAAAATATAAAATCTAACTTTGTGTTTTCAACCTAAAAACTATTGGGAAGTAGGGAAAGGTTTTTTTTTCCTTTTTCAAAATGACTTGCTTAGTGCTGTAGAAGTGGAAGAGAATGGGTAATGGTACAGGAGGAGGTGAGATGTTTGAAAGACATTTTACAGTGTATCAAGAGATGAGTTCTGCTATTCGTTTTTTTTTTTTAAACGAAATCTCACTCTGTCGCCCAGGCTGGAGTGCAGTGGTGCGATCTTGGCTCACTGCAACCTCTGCCCCCCAAGTTCAAGTGATTCTCATGCCTCAGCCTCCTGACTGGCTGCGATTACAGGCGCCCACCATCACACTCAGCTAATTTTTGTATTTTTGCTAGGAATGGGTTTTCACCATGTTGGCCAGTCTGGTCTCGAACTCCTGACCTCAAGTGATTTGCCCACCTTGGCCTCTCAAAGTGCTGGAATTACAGGCATGAGCCACCGCGCCCAGCCTGCTATTTATTTTAAAACTCACCAGGTTTGTATGCGTAAGTCTCCTTGGCTAGATTGCATATTGTATAGACGTACAAATTGTGATTAGAATTTTCTTTGCTGTTCACATACATATTGTCCCTATGTACTATTTAAAATGTCTTTTTACATATCTATACTGTGTGTGTTTTTGTTTTTTTTGAGACTTGCCATGCTGTCCACACTGGTCTTGAACTCTTGGGGTCCAGTGGCCTTCCCAGCTCAGCCTCCTGAGTAGCTGGGACTTTAGGTCCATCCATGGCTAATTTTTTATGTGCCACCATCCCTGGCTAATTTTTTAGTTTTGTAGAGATGGAGCTTCACTATGTTGCATGACATTTATTAATTATAGTTTGGGTCAACAATTTGAATGACTCTTTTGACATTCTTTACTGTTTATTTTTGTTATGAATTCTAAAAATAATCAGCATTGAGTTTGCTTGTTATTTTATTAGTACCAGACCAGGTGCATCATACTTCTGGAAAACACATGCAAGGTACAAGAGTGGAAGGGAAATCATAGCAGCGTGCTTTCTTCTTCTTCTTCTTTTTTTTTTAACGAATGTTCTATTTTAAACTAATTTTAGACTTAGAGAAAACTTATCGAAAGAGTACAAACCGTTATTTTATATACCTTATCCCGTTTGCCCTAAAGTTAACAATATTAATATCTTACAGACTGTAGTGCAATGATCAAAACCAGGAAGTTTATATTGGTATGACATTATTAACTAAATTACAGTTTTTTCAAAATTCACCAATTCTCCTTCTTCTCCTTCATCTCCTCCTCCTCCTCTCCTCTCTTCCTCCTCCTCCCTCCTCCTCCTCCTCTGCCTCCTACTCCTCCTCCTCCTCCTACTCCTTCTTCTTCTTCCTCTTTCTTCTTCTTCTTCTTCATCTTCAAGACAAGGTCTTGTCCGGTTGAACAGGTTGGAGTGTAGTGGCATGATTATAACTCATGTTAGTTTCAAACTCCTGGGCTCAATCAATCTTCTTGCTTCAGCCTCTGGAGTAGCTGGGATTACAGGTGTGAGCCGTTGCTCCTGGTAATGTTTCTTTTTTATTTTTATTTTTTTAAAATAGTCCAATTCAAGCTCCTACGTTGCCATCTAGTTGTTATATCTCCTTAGTTGCTTTCAGTCTGTAACAGTTCCTTAGTCTTTCCTTGTCTTTCATGACCTTCACACTTCTAAAGAGTAATGATCAGTTATTTTGAAGAATGCCCCAAGATTTGGGTTTGTGCAATATTTTCTTATTTTTGAAATGAGGTTATGTATTTTTTTCCAAGAATGCCACAAAAATAACATGGTGGCATCCTTCTCAGCAGAAAATATCCAGGGCTTCATGGTGTTGACATTTTTTATTACTGGTGATGCTTACCTCAGTCACTTGGTTATGCTTGTGTCTGCCAAGTTTTTCCATTGTAAAGTTAGTATCTTTCCTTTTGATGTTGACAAATATCTTAGGTGAGATATTTTGAGATTATGCAATTCTCGTTTCTTTTCTAACTCTCACACTTTAATTTGTGGATCATGTCTACATCATTTATTCTTGTGGCATTTGCCTACGCGATTCTAGATTCCTTCTTTCCTTCTATATTTATTGGAATTCTACTGCCTCTACTTCCTGATTTTCATATTTATTTTATTGTATCAGTAGAGTGTATTTGTGGAGTTCTATGGGTTAAAATCCAACACACTACCATTACTTGTTATGTACAAGTAGCATTCACTTCACCATGGCCTTGACTGGGTTTGAAATGGCATTGGGAAAGATGAGTGGAGATGTGGACTAAGCTCAAGGCCTCAGCCTACCCCTCTATTGTGAATTGAAATAATTATATTTATATCAGCATGTTGGTTCTGTATGTGGATATGGAGATAGAGCATAAAAATATGAGCTAGAGAAAGAGAGGGAGAGAGAAAAACAACAAAAAGAAACTAAAGGGCCACATGAAACCTAGGAGAGAGAACAGAGTAGCTCTTTCTAGAACGCTTCCTGAATAGAGGTAGGCACCAGCGACCCGTTATGCTATTCTCAAGTAAGTAGAACAAGAAGTTACCTATTTATCTTGAGGAAGAGTGCCTATACATTTAGGAAACTTGGTTACATTTTTAAAATGCAATAATCGAGAGTTCTGTTATAAAATTTATCTCTGACCAAATAGAACTCTTGTAGATTTTGTCTTATTTCAAAATATCTAGTTACATTTTAACATAGGACTAGTCAGAAACATTGACTGAATCTTTTGTGAGACTTCATGGGAGGGATTGAAATAAGTAGGAGGGATTGATATAAGTAGGAGACATGAAATGTTCTGGAAAGACATATATGTTATCTGGAATAATGAGGGGGGAATTATCTCCAAAAAACTCAAATGCTGAATTAGAGATCAGAAATTCAAGTTCTAGTCTTGAGTTAGTATGCTAGGGGCTTAATATCCTCATCTGAAAAACGAGGCTGATGTATTTGATGGTCTCTGAAATCCCTCTCTTTCAGCACTCACATTCTGCGCTTTTCTCTGTAATATGTTTGTTTAATGTTGGTTTAGTGGGTGTGTTGTATTTATTTATAAGGAATGCCTGGAGAGTTTAAAGCATTTTAGCCCCAGGATCTACGAACTAGAAGTGCCCCAAAGAGGACCAATGCAAGCTGGCAGGATTTGCAAAGCTTTGAAAGGCTCTGGGAATTCCTGAAGACAAGTACACCAAGCCCTTCTGCACTTGACGTTTCAGTGTAATTGTTGGAATTCAGTTGCTGTTGGGCACATATGCTAGAGAGTTTGGTTTTAAGCCTAGCATATGGTGGCTTTGGAATAAATTTTGGATTCTTTTTAAATCCTTGGCTTGTGTATCTTCCTAGTTCTCTCAAATGACAGAAAAGAGAGTAGAATGAGAGGACTAGTCTAGTTAGGGGTATTATATAAGTGAAGGCTGCTTTTCTCCACTGAGGGGGCTGACATTTAGCATTTGGAAGCTTGAATCGTATATTTTTTTCTTTCTTTGTGTTTGTCTTTGTGTTTATCTGTCTTGGTTTGAGTCTGTTCTCCCACCTTCTTTCTCTCCCTCCTTCTCTTCCTGTCTCTCCCCCTTCTTCCCTTTCTCCTTTCCTTTTTTGCTAATGAGTTCCTTGGGGGGTAATTTGTGACCCAGAAGATGAACAGAGATTTTCTGTGAGACAAGTTTCTATTTATTGGAAAGCCATGAAAAGAAGAGAGGCCACAGGCAACATGGTTCTCTTTGTAACCAGGCCAGAGCCTGCTCTTCGCTGAGGGATAGCCCCTCCTGGGGCATGCCGTCCAGGTAAAGAGGAGAACTAATTCATTTTCCTCAGCAGAGCCCAAGTCATCTGAGTTTTGCATTTGTGAATTTTTTCATATGGAAATTAGAGTCAGAAGGAAATTTGCAGTCCTTTTAGGTCAGTGTGCTCCAAGGTGAGTTGGATTTTTGGATACCTCAATGTTGTCAAGGTTGAATGAGTGAGTCTATGAGTTCCCCGGTCCTACTTTAGGTGATATCGCAGGCAGTTCATAGCATTGAGAGTAGAGTTAGACTCACTGTTATGACCTGGTTATTAGCTGTCAGAGCCAGGGCATGTTACTGACACTCTCTGGGTCCAAGGTCCTCGTTTATAAATTGGCAATTATAACCACACTACTTACCTCACAAGGATGTGAGAATTAAATGAGTACATTTAAAGTGCTTAGAACAATGAATGGTATATAGCAAGTGCTATATACATTTTTTTCTGCTATGACTAATAGCATGTATATCATCATCACTAAAATTTTATACATCAGTTCACTTGATGAGAGGGTTTTGCTGTTAAGAACCCACTTAAATAGTCTCTCTGTCACACACTGGTGTTTTTCTAATTTTATCTAGAACAAAACAACCTTGTCATATAGTCAGTTAAGCTCTGCTTGAACATGCCTGGTGATAAAGGGCTATTTTGCCAACTCATGTGGCTGCCTGCTTTGTTGACAATAAACTCTTTCTAATGAGCTCAAATGGATTTATTTGTAGGTTTCATCCATCTAACCTTATTTCTTCTCTCTGGAATCATATGTTAGCCACTTTTACTTTCATCAGTAGTTACTCTTCCACCCAACCAAAGGATTAGCTCAACATCATTGATGAGATTGAGTCTCTTTGCTTACATACTTCTAAAGAGTGTGAGCTCACTACTGCCTGAAGCTGTGTTTTTGCTAACGCATGACAAGAGTTACCTTTGCTCCAGTTCCGAACATGTTCTTCATCTCTATCTGAGACCACCTCAACCTGGACTTTATTTTCCGTATCACTATCAGCATTTTCGTCAAAACCATTCAACAAGTCTCTAGGAAATTCCAAACTTTCCCATATTTTCCTGTTTTATGAGCCCTCCGAGTCTCTAGGAAGCTCTAGACATTTCCATATTTTCCTCTCTTCTTCTGTGTCCTCCAAATTGTTCCAACTTCTGCCTGTTACCAAGTTCCATAGTCACTTCCACATTTTTGGGTATCTTTACAGCAGAATCCCACTCTACTGTACCAATTACTGTATTAGCCTGTTCTCACACTGCTAATAAAGACGTACCCAAGACTAGGTAATTTATAAAGGAAAGAGGTTTAATTGACTCACAGTTACACATGGCTGGGGATGCCTCCACAACCATGGTGAAAGGCAAATGAGGAGCAAAGTCACGTCTTACATGGCAGCAGGCAAGAGAGCTTGTGCAGGGAAACTCCCATTTATAAAACCATCAGATTTCAAGAGACTTTCTCACTATCATGAGAACAGTTTGGGGGAAGCCACCCCCTATGATTCCATTATCTCCGCCTGGCCCCACCCTTGACATATGAAAAGAGACCCACAATTCCCCAGACTCCAGAGTGGTAGATCCATCAAGAGCTTGCACCGTGCACCTGGAAAAGTGGCAGACACTCAATGCCAGCCCATGAAAGCAGTCAGGAGGCAGGCTGTACCCTGCAAAGCCACAGAATGGAGCTGCCCAAGACTATGGGAATCCACCTCTTGCATCAGTGTGACCTGGATGTGAGACATGGAGTCAAAGAAGATCATTTTGGAGCTTTAATATTTGACTGCCCCCCTGGATTTCAAACTTGCATGGGGCCTGTAGCTCCTTCATTTTGGCCGGTTTCTTCCATTTGGAACAGGTGTATTTACCCAATGACTGTACCCTCATTGTATCTAGGAAGTAACTAACTTGCTTTTGATTTTACAGGCTCATAGGTGGAAGGGACTTTCCTTGTCTAAGATGAGACTTTGAACTGGGACTTTTGGGTTAATGCTGGAATGAGTTGAGACTTTGGGGGACTGTTGGGAAGGCATGATTGTGTTTTGAAATGTGAAAGTGACATGAAATTTGGGAGGGGTTGGGGGCAGAATGATGTGGTTTGGATGTTTCTGACCCAAATCTCATCTTGAGTTGTAATAATCCACACATGTTAAGAACAGGGCCAGGTGAAGATAATTGAATCATGGGGTGGTTTCCCTCAAATTGTTCTCATGGTAGTAAATACATCTCAAGAGATCTGATGATTTTATAAATGGGATTTCCCCTGCACAGGCTTTCTTTCCTGTCACCATGTAAGACGTGACTTTGCTCATCATTCATCTTCTGCCATGATTGTGAGGTCTCCCCAACCTTATGTGGAACTGTGAGTCAATTAAACCTCTTTCCTTTATAAATTACCCTGTCTTGGGTATGTGTTTATCAGCAGCATGAGAACAGACTAATACGCTCAACCACCTGCTGAAATATATCTGACCCAGTCTGAACTCAAGGTGGGACCCCCAATACACATGGAAAGCTTTGTAGGCCTTGTCACCTTCACATTACCCCACCTTGACTCTGAACCAGGAATTAATTACCATGAAATAAATGATGATGAAAATGTAGATGTTGGGTCAATCTGTGGTAGTGACAGGAAGTGCTCTGCAAGAACACTTAAGTGGGGGTGAAAGGGGTGCATCCATAAGAAGATGATTTTTGACAGGCACAGTGGCTCACGCCTGTAATCCCAGCACTTTGGGATGCCAAAGCAGGTGGATCCTTTGAACTCAGGAGTTCAAGATCAGCCTGGGCAACATGGCAAAACTCCTTCTCTACCAAAGATATAAAAAGTTAGCTGGGGGTGGTGTTGCGCACTTGTGGTCCCAGCTGCTTGGGAGACTAAGGTGGGAGGATCGCTTGAGCCTGGGAGGAGGAGATTGCAGAGAGCTGTGATCACACCACTGCACTCCATCCTGGGTGACAGAGTGAGGGCCCATCTCAAAAAATATATATATGTATACACACACACACATATATTTATGTGTATACATGTACTCATATATATGTATATATATGTATACATATAAATATATGTGTGTGTGTATATATATGTGCACACATACATATATATGTGTGTATATATATGTGTACATATATATGTGTATATATACACACACACACACACACACACGTAAAAAGATAGGTTTTGACCTGAGTAGGGTTCATACAAATAAAGAGTGATGAGCTGCAAACTTTAACTGGGATTCTAGTGCAATATGTGTATATGTAAGTTCAGTACAATTTCCTGGGATATATGAATAGAATAAAATGTGATTGCTTTGGGGAATAATTAAAATAATTAGGTTTTAAATTAGAACCATTGACTTGGAAGGCTATTTTCTAATGGTGATTTACTCCAATGCAAACAAAAAAATCAATACTATTTACGTAGTGCAATCTCATTCAAATTGCTATATTTAGTTAGTGTTTACACCTTACCAAGGCTGACAGTAATTGTTTCTTTGTCTATAATGGCCAAGTTGCAACAAGACAATCTAAAAAGAAAATTAAAGTCCTTGTTTCATCATTTATTATTTTTCAATTGCATTCATTTTTCTTTGGGTAGATTAGGTGCAGGTTCTAGACCTTAGCTTTTTTAAAACAACTTTGAAATTGCTTAATTTATGACTTCAAGTTATCATCCCCAAATAAAACTATGAAAAAATATGTGGAATCTTTCTTCAACCCCTACTCATTCATTTATTAATTTATGGAAGAAATATTTATTAAACCTATAAAATGTGTAAGGCAATATGCTAATCAAAATGAGGAATTAAAAAATTAATAAGATACTATCTTTGCTCTCAAATAATTGATAGACAAATAGAAGAGAAGTACCTTTTGCATTTAGACAGGATGGGGAGAAACTTCCCTTACCTTTTAATCTCAGATAAAGTAAAATTACTGTTTGCATGGTGGCACAAGCCAGGTGCAATGGGATTAAGTAGGAGGGAGCCACAACAATTTAACTGTGGTGTTGGGAGGACTTCAAATAGGAGATCTTCTCAGGAAAAAAATTTCAGGTAAGAGTCTTCAAGGAAAAAAGAAAAGTTTGAATCAAGACCTGGAAGCCTGGAAGTCCAGCGCATATTCAGAGAATAGCAGGTATTTTGGTGCTGATGATAAATGTAGTCTTTTGAAAGAACTAGGGCTAACGATGCAGCTTTTCTAGATTGTGCAAGACTCTAGCAGACAGACTTTAAGGAGTTTGTCCCCTGCCTTTACCCAGTGGGAAGACTGAGGAGATTGGAGCAGACGAATAACATGACCAGAACTTGGACTTGGCTTCTGCGTTTCCCACTTCCCTCGACCCTTTTTGTCAGGGGCGGGGGGATGTTTTTCCAATCAAATCCATCCAAAAGACCTATGTTACAGGTCTTAATAGAACTCCTTTGCAAATGAACAAACAGTGGCACAGAGGGACAGGGTAGTGAAACTAAGGCTTTTCTCTAATAACAAATGCTTTGGAGAGAATATGCCACTATCTCTTTAGCACATGCATCTAAGTCTCTGCATTGGTTGTTTCCAAACCTCTTAGGGCAGGGAAAAGAAAAGAAAAGAAAAAAGAAAAGAGAAGAGAAACAAATATTGGCTGGTCTTTTTCATATAAAGAACATTTCACATGTGTATCTATATTCTTATTTGATACTCAGGTAACATTAATATGAATGGACTTTTCGTGATTGTGAGGCCAAGAGGCTCCCAGTCTTGCATTGATGAGGGGAAGGAGTGAAGAGGGGAAAACAGGGAGGCAAAAATGATTAAAGTCTCTTTTGAGATGAACCTTGTGCTAAGACCTTTGGCACATATTTTCTTTGCAATTTCACAGCCCTAGGATGTTGATGTAATGATTACCATTTTATAGATGAAGAAATAAAGGCTGAAGGTTGTTTTATAACTTAACATACACACAATTCACAATTATTGAACGCTTACCAAATGTCAGGCATTATTCTAAGCATTTTTTTGGGTTTAAACCACTCAATTCTCACAGGCAAAAAAGTGGTACAGAAAAGGCTAAGAAACTTGCCCAATGTGAAATAAGCAGTAAATATATGAGCTGGGAACTAAACCTAAATAATCAGACTCTATAGTACACTTGTTTAATCACTGTACTATATTTGGCATTAGTTTAACAGTTGGTATAGAATTGATGCATCATAGAATATCCTAAATCCAAAGATCATGAACTTTCCACTATTCTATGAGGTTCAAAATGTTTTCAAGCAATTCAATTCAAAAAGTTTATTGACTGCCTGCTGTATGCTGGACTTTCTGATAGGTGTTGGAGATTCACACCAACAGACACACCTCCACCCCCCACCTCTCCCCCACACATACTCACATACACTGCTCAATGTGAGCCATCACTGAGCTGGTGAAAAAAGATCCCTTAAGGTTTATAGTGTCCATTGATATATCTAGTAATTTATCTCAATAGAGGAGTTGGAAGGGGAGGCAGGAAATGCAGGTACACTTGAAATGCAAGTACACTTCTTCCACTCATCAACACAAACCTGGGAGCATCTTGGCCTTACAACCAAGGAAAGTCCATTCATATTAGTATTATGTGAATATCAGATAAGAATATATATACACGTGAAATGTTCTTTACATGAAAAAGGTCTGCCAAAATGTATTTCTCTTCTTTTCTTTTCCTTGCCCCAAGAGGTTTGAAACAACCAAAGCACAGAAACAACCAAAGCAGAGAGTTAGATGCATGTGCTGAAGAGATAGTGGGACATTCTTTCCAAAGCATTTGTTGTTAGGGAAAAGATTTAATTTCACTACCCTGTCCCTCTGTGCCACAGTTTGTTCATCTGCAAAGTGAGAGTTCTAATAAGACCTATAACATAGGTCTTTTGGGTAAATTTGATTGGAAAAACATCAGAAAAAAAAGAAAGATGTAAAAGGGAAATGGGGAATGCAGAAGCCAAGTTCTGGTCATGTCATTCCTCTGCTCCAATCTCCTCAGTCTCCCCATTGGGAAAGGACAGAGGACAAACTCCTTAAAGCCTGTCTGCTAGAGTCTTGAACAATCTAGAAAAGCTACATTGTTAGCCCTACTTCTTCCAAAACACTTGGTGTAATTTTTATTGAAAAACATCTGCATGTAAGTGAATTTGCATAGTTCAAACCTGTGTTGTCCAAGGTTCAAATGTATTTAAATATTAATTTTATCTATTTGAAATACCTGTTTACTAGCATCTGCCACTATTAATACCAAGTATATTGTTTATCTACTGCTTCATAAAAAGCCATTCCAAAACTTAGTGGTTTGTATATTAAAACAAAGACTATTTTCATTTGCTCTCGATCTCATGGGACTGCACTTTTACAGGTAATCGTTTTGTTGGTCTCACCCAAGAGAGAAATAACTATCACTGGAAGGTTTAAGATGGCCTTAACTATGTGGCAATTGATGCTGACTGTCAGTTGGGTCAAAAATCAGGAAGAGTGAGATATGGAGAAGAGAGTGAGCATGATATAAAACTGTCTACCATCTCTGCATCTGTCACATATCTGACCACAAAGAGTTTCACTTAATGTTATTCCAAACCTCATACAGTTTCCTCTTTTGGCCAATTCTAATCTAGCACCACATAGGGAAGGTGATTTAAAGAAACATAGCTTCCAGCTTGGTTGATGGACCAAAATGTAGCACAGTCTATCCTTGTCAACTTTGCATTCATACAACTCTATTGTATGTTTTTAATATTTAACTTGGAAATTAAGTAATGGTAAAATCATGTTTCAACTCTACATAATTCAGTTATTTCAATAGAATGCACAAGATCTCATATGTCACTTTATCCTGTTGGTACTCATCTTTCTAGCTCAATCACAGTCTCCCTTTGGTATCTCATAACTTAAATATTGATAAATAAAGTTAACAACTCTCAAAATATTTTGCATCAAATGGGGTAGTGTGGTAGGGGAAACACTTACTATACATGCAAATAAATACATTTTATATAAAAGCAAATATGAAACTGCACAGTCCTCAGACATGCAAATGATCAAATAGTTTTACCTGGTATTTAAAGTTTCTTCCACTACCATATTTTATATTATTTTTGCCCTCAGTAAGTACCTCAAGTGATTATGGTTTTTGTCTATATGTTCAAACCTTTGTTCCTGAGGGTCTTATGCTATTTGCTATTCTGTCTATATTGGATTATTGTAGTTTTCTGTTAACTTTTATCACAGGACATGGGAGTACTAGAGAGAAGTTTGTGTATTCTAGGCCCACAACTTCTGACCCTTGGGTTGCTGTTAGCTAAAGTTCTTTGATAGAATCTGTCACCCTCCTCTGTTCAGCAGTCCCATTTTTTGCCTATAGTTTCAGTGGTATGAGGAATTCAAAGTGTTCAGGTGCTGGGCTCAGCTTCCTGTTTAGTGGTGTTATAGTTGTGATCTCTTGTGGAGACATTATCCCTTGAGAACTGAGATGTCTAAACCAGTTGAGCTCAAAGTGGTGGTACAGGAAGACACAATTTTTACTGGTTCATTATGAGTTAAAGTAGGATAAGCCACTTTCATTTTCACCCATTGAAAACCTTAGAGTCAAGAGTTGAAAAGAACAGTAGACTAGGGAATCACTCTTGGATTGCAAAATTCAGCCCAAATCAAGGAAAATTTCCTGATTTGAAAACAGAGAACCTGACATGTGCTCAGCTGGATTTCAGAATTGCTATGGGCCAGTGAATGCTATGCACCTCATGTTCCTCTCCTTTTAAATATGTCTGTTTTAATTATTTTGTCCCTATCTCATCCTTGCATGCTGGGTATTTGGGGAACAGATAACTTGTCTTATTAGTTTGTAGTTATTTGGTTCAAGAAGACCCTCATGCAAAGAACTGTACTAAAATAACCTCATTTACATCCAGACTTGATACAGATTATGAACCACGGATTTCAAGCCAGATGGCATGACTGATAAGATTTGGTGGGTCTGGAGAAAAGATAAGTGTAGTTTGTTCATCAACGAGTGTGAATTACTGGAGCAAAAGGGTAGATTCTGCCTTTCTCTCTACATCTCTCTGCTTCAAGAGGCTGAGCTCTACAGATTGCAGCAGCAGGACTCCTTAGTCTTCTGGCTTTCTTTCTTTTTTCTTTTTTTTGTTGAGATGGAGTCTCGCTCTGTCGCCCAGGCTGGAGTGCAGTGGCGCCATCTCCACTCACTGCAAGCTCCGCCTCCCAGGTTCAAGCCATTCTCCTGCCTCAGCCTCCCGTGTAGCTGGGACTACAGGCACCCGCCACCGCGCCCGGCTAATTTTTGTATTTATTTAGTAGAGACGGGGTTTCACTGTGTTAGCCAGGATGGTCTCGATCTCCTGACCTCGTGATCCGCCCGTCTCGGCCTCCCCTGGCTTTCTTTAAGTTTAACTAAAGGGCAGTGCCAGTAGGAGATTAGAGGGTAGGAAGAGAGCAAATCTGAGGCTTTTTTTTTCTCCCTTACTGCTTCAGAGTGGTTTTGGCAGAGGTTATCTGGCTACATTCGGTGGACCTTCTGTTTTACAACTCCCACCCTTCAACCCTTTCTCTTTCAGGACTGGGGACTACTATTAGGTTGGTGCAAAAGTTACTGTGGTTTTTGTCAGTAAAAGTAATAGCAAAAACCGTAATTACTTCTGCACCAATCTCTGGACTGCTATTAGTCTCTGGATGCCTCAACATTTCTTTCGGGTTCCTTTAACTTGACTGACACTTCTGTAAATAGTTACAGTTTTACAAAATCTCTTCTAAAATCCCAACTGAAGTTTCAGTTTTCTGCTAGGATCTTGACTGATATGTTTGAAATGCTGCTTTTAGTTATTTACCAGGTATGCAACCAAGGACAAATCATATAACTGTTCTGAACTTAATATCTTCACCTATAAAATATAATTGTAGGAAATAATCACATTTAGTGAGCATCTATCATGATAGGCACTTCTTGTACATTAACCCATTTAGTCTTTATATGAATTTGTGTGAATATATCTTTTCCATCATTGTCTCCCCAACCTATACAGGACGTGGAACATGACAGATGCTCACTAAATGTCTCTTGAGGGAATGATGCGAGCATAAGTTGGTATTATTACTACTTTAGTTATAAAGAAATTGATGTGGCAGCTGAGAACAGTGGCTCATGCCTATAATCCCAGCACTTTGGGAGACCGAGGCGGGAGGATTGCCTGAACCCAGGAGTTTGAGACCAGCCTGGGCAACATGGAGAGACCCCATTTCTATTATTAAAAAAAAGAAATTGATACTGGAATGTGTCATGACACTAGATAAAGATTACAGGGTAAATAAATGGCACTGTTGGAGTTGGAAGCTAGGCTGTCTAATTTTAAAACCTTTGCTCTTTTTAGTAAGTGATCTTGCTTCTCCACCCAGCCAACTCTTATAGAACTGTTGTGAGAGTCAAAGGAAATGAAAATGTGAAAGCATGCTATGAATTATGAAACCTACTTAAATATACTGCATCATCATTATTTTTATGAATGTAATTTATAACCTCTTTCCCACTCTTCTGCCCTGGAGTACTATACAGTCATTAAACACAAACTCACACTCATGTGTTAGCCAAACATAAATATGTAGGTTACTTGCTAGGGGAAAAAAAGTTATTTGAGGGTTTTCTGTCATTTTATGTTATTTTTTCGGCTATATTCTTCTGATAACATAACTAATTAGAAAATAACTTTTCAAGTTTCAAAACTTGACATTAAAAAGAAAAAATTATTTTAAGGAAAGCATTTGGGCTTTGGTTCTGGATTTGTCAGAGAAACATTCTAAAAGTGTAAGTTTGGAAAGAGCTTGAACTTGGTTCTCTGATTCCCAAGTAACAAGTAAATAGAAGTCATGGGAGTCACAAGAAATTGTTCCTGGAAACTTGGGTATAGATTGAGGTTCTGAACCTGGGACACATTATTGACTGTTTCCATGATGAAACTTAGGTCTCCTGGGGAGTCTGCAAGATTGGCCAGACCCAAAAAGAAATGGACTCTTTGATGAAGAAACGGTTGAAAGGGCTTTCTAGAAGTTATATACAGCATGATATTCAAACCACTTTTCTCCTCTATGTTGCTTATACATCACTTTAGAAAGTTCAAAGTATATAACAACACAAAAATAGTAATAAGATAGATTTATCCTTTAGGGCACTGTCCTTGGCCATGGAATTCTTTTCTTTTGCTTGTTGGGATCCACCTTTTCTGACCTTTGGTTCTATAATTTTAAAGACCTAGGATTCTATTTGGTAGTTTTATAGTAGTTGAAACAAAACAAACTCGCAGAGAGGAAGGTGTGACTCTAAATAATAAAACCAGTTTTAGCAAACACAAGCCTCTAAATCAATGTGGTTCTTCCAACTGATTGTTTTGAGAAACTGAGGCCTTATGTCAGTGATGGCAACATTGAGAAACTGCATTCACTCTGTACATACATGACATAATAACCAAACTAATCCTGAAGGTGTTTGGACTCTTTCCCTACAGTGGTAAAATGAAAGAGTTTAGAAACTCAGCCTCAGTGACATTTCATGTATTCTTTCATTTAGAGACCCAACAGATACTAGGTTGGTGCAAAAGTAATTGTGGGTTTTGCCATTAATATTTATTCAGCACTTAGTAAGGCATCAGACATTTGGGAAAGGTCTTTCACTGTCCCAGGTTTAATGGGACATTAAATGGGACTATCATGGGAATTCAAGGAAATGTTGGTTTCCTAACTCTTATGCTTCTTGAAATCTATTTTTTTCACCTGCATTACCCCTTAGAAAAATGAGTTTGAATGGCGAGTATTCATTGTTGAGTGATGAGTAACGTCTTACTGACTGATCCTTCACTCTCCATGTTGAGAACCACAATTGCTAAAACTATTCTCCCTTCACCCCAGACTTCACTTTCTGAAAATTCCCCTAAGGTACCAACACTGGTTTAGATGGGACTGGAGATTGTTTTGCCTCTCTAGGGCTTGATGCTTTTAGCAACTGGCTTTGCTATCACCCAGGCACTTTCATGCTGGACTTCAGCTCATTCGCCAGACATACTGGTATTTATACCTGTTCATTTGTTTATGCAAAGTTTTAGAAATTGCTGTTAAGTTTTGGGGCACAAAAAGCAAAAAGAATCCCAGAGTACTCAATTTGTTATTTCAGGAAATTAATCTAGAGTTCCTTCCACCTGGATCCTAGTTCCTAAGGCATACCTGTTCATCATTCCTCTTAGTATTAACCCTGGGTCTTTATGACATTTCAGTTCCTCTTCTTTCTGCATTTAGCCATTGCCTGCTTTCCCTGTTTTTTTGCCAAGTTATGAGCCCTGGTCTCACATTGTTTTATTCTTGCCCTCATGGTCTGTCTTATATTCTGCCCCTGTCTGCCAAGTCTGATGCTCTAGCCTGCCACATGTGGTCTGGTTTCACCACACCATCTATTAAGGAAGCACCTATCCCAGGCCTTCTACATGGAGTGTGTGTACAAGTCTGTATTTGTGTTGCTCACCTGGATTCCTACATGTCTTGCTTCTTACTGACTTGACTCATCTCTCCCTGGATTTCTTAGCCTGGATCTGAGATCTCTGCGTCTTAGAATCTGAATATGCAAGGCTCCTTTGCTCTGGTATCTGGAATTTCAAATAATGACACTGTCTTCTGTAGCCCCAGTACTGAGGGAGAGACACAAGACAGTCAAGTTTTCTTAGCAGCCTTAACCCTGGTTGCCATCCTCATCCCCAGTATTGCTTGTACAGAACAGGAATTGGACTTGTCTGATGACAGAGTGGCAGCCTTGGCTATTAGTCCTGGAAGAGACTACCTTTTCCATATTTACTTGTCTGTTATTCCACTTTTCTCATTTCTATGGGATGTTAAAATTCATTAATTTGATAATGAAACCTAAAATCTACTACCGTACAAGAAGAATCATTGGTGAGGATTCTTTAGACATAGTTTAGGTGGACAAAATGTTGGACTAACTACAATGTTCTATTTTAAATTAGTGGTTTGGGAAAAGGCTGATACAGCCTCAATCTGCTCATTGTTCCTCCCAAATGCGTAATTCCGGTGCTCTGGCTGCTTAAATGAACTGTTTGCGCACTGTTGCTCTGAAGTTTATCTGTGTCATACTGACAACAAGCTTAAAAGATACTACAATGTAGGGAATATTCTGAGTTTGCTCCTTCAAGGGCATTTTCTTACAAAAATAATAAAAATGATTGCTATGAATGTTTAATTTACACCATGTCTAACTTTAACCCTATTTTAATATCTCTTTTTTAGGGTTGCAGGAAGAGTAGCTACCCAAAGCACCTAGGTTAAGGGACAGTCCCCTGAAGACCCCTAAGGCCTAAAATACATAATGAAGATAACAATGATAGATATTAGAGATCCGTGGTTTCACATAAACATGAAGCATTGAAATTTTTTATGCTCTCTGATTTCAAAAATGTGGGTTTTAAAAAAAATTTCTAACAGTATTTTTGTCAAGCCAATAGTAAATATAAGACAGTCATGAAAACACAGTTGAACAAATTTTCATTTTCTAGGTTTTAAAGTGGTTGAAGGGAAGAAAAGAAGGTCTGTAAGATACCTTGAAAATGTTTTCCTTAAAAAAAGTTGATGGGAATATTCTTTTTTGATGTCCACATTTGTTGACAATCTTTCAGTCACCGAATAAGTACCAAGGATCCAGAATTAAAAGATACAATCTTTACCCTGTGTGATAGTCCGTGGTAATAGTTGTCAAATATTTCTGGTTATCTACCTCCAAGGCACTTCCTGGCCACTTGTGGTTGGATGGACCATGTGTTTAGCTTTGGTCAACGAATTGTGAGCTAAAGTACATGGTGTCACTTCTAGGCCAGAGAATTCAATTGTCAGTATGAAACTCTACTTCCTCTGCCAGGGTGGCTGGTTGTGCTGTGGATAGAGGCTATTCCCAGGTATGTGATTAGAATCTGTGCATATGATGGGCTATCACTCCTATGGTTGGGTTACTAATCAGTCAGCTTTGAGTTAATCAAAAGAGACGTCATCCTGGGTGAGCCTGACTCAATCAGGTGAGCCCTTTAAAAGAAGATGAAGTGTCAAAAAGACACTCTTCTTCTTTCCTAGAAGAAAGCAAACAGCCAACAACATAACGGGACAACAATTATATCATTACAAGAAATTAATTTCAGCCCAAAACCATAAATGGGCTTGGAAGAGAACCCTAAGCCTTATATGAGGTTGCAGCCCTGGCTAGCACCTTGATTTCAGCCTGGTGAATCCCTGAGCAGAGGATGCAGCTAGCCCATGCCCATATGAAACTTTGAGATAGTTCCTCTGTCTTGTTTTAAATTTGTTGCACAGCTATAGAACTCTAATACTATGATGAGGGGCTTCTCAGGACTGAAATATTTTGACTATTAGGATGGGTTTTGAAAGAATGAGAATAATTCAGACAAACAGTGATGACACACTCAAGAACAACAGGTGCTAAGATTTGAAAACCCGGGTGAATAGCGGGTGTCTTGGGAACTAAAAGCAATTCAGTTTATATAAGCAGGACTGACACTAAAGACATTTAACAACTCACAAAATCTGCACTATTGCAGGCCAGGTCCTCTGGAAGCAGATGCTGGGGCAGAATTAGCTCTCCCAAAGGTTTATTAGGTGTTGACTTGTGGCAGGAAGAGGTAGGAAGATTGGGCAGGGGATGATGTTACACCAAGATCCAGACCCAACAAAGCTTTGGCCAATCAAAGGCAGTTCCAAGAAATTCCTGCCTCTTGGGGTATTCCCCACTGAGCTGAAATGGCCAGGCCCTTAAACTCCATCCTGCTCATTTGTTTGATATGATTATTCCAAGAGGAACATGGTCCAGGTCTCTACAGCCAAAATCAATATTGGATAGTGTCTGATGACTGGATTCCTGGCAATGAAATGATAAATTCTTCATTGAAGGAGGATCTGGGCCGACTATCTCTGTCTGCCACAAACTCCAACCAACAAGAACAGGACATGCCTGGTAGGGCAAGGCATCACTAGTTAATGAGTCTTGGGAAATGCTGAAAAGTTTTAGGGAAATTAACAGTTAAGTGGTGGAGATTACTCTAGGAACACAGGCTGTGACTATGTAGCAACCAGTGAGAAGCATTTCAGCTGGAATGGCTGAGTCAGTAGACAAGGTCTGAGGAGCAAAAATGGATCAGATAAAAAAGGGTTCATTTTGTGATCTGAAGCTTCACATTTCATATCCTATCGACAAGGATTCAGAACCACTACTGAAAGTACTTTCCTTACTTTCCTCCATGAATAAAATTGTTGCTGAGCAAAGATTCTACCCTGACCCCAGCATGGTATACATCTTCTGAATGAACAAACTCAAACCCAAGACACTGAGGAGAGGGAACATGGTCAGCCAGAACTATTCAATCTGAAAGCAGTAAAAAAGGCTTCCATATGTTGTGCTTTTGAGCTTCTGGTTAATTTAATTGTTTGCACAACTACTTTTTCATCTGTCACTGCTTTCTCCTTTAAACTTATGCCTGCCACTCTCATGATGTTACCAGGCTGTGGCTGGAAGTGTCCCTCAGGTCCACAACATCAAAGCCACTATGTTCCTTTCATGCCCTCATTTACAAAGCTCATCCCAAGATGGATCCATTTTTTTGTAATGTGATTTGTCATTAATAGATTCATATTGCTCATTGCTCTGGGGTCCAGTGTCTGAGAGTGCCCTTAGGCTGCCCTGGTTGCTGAATCAGAACTTGCTAATCTGTCACTGTTGGCACCATTTAGCTGGCTGCTTGCTTGCCAAGAAGTGTCTGAGGCCTTCATCTCCTCTCCTCCCAGATGGAATGGGGACCCTCTGCACTTCTGGGAAATGTCACATCTTTCATGGAGTCAAATGGAAGACAAAAGAGAAGGTGACATTGGGGAAGGTGGGCAGGAGCACAGAGGCGCCATCAATGGTTCTTCTGGCTCCTAGTGAGAGAAGAATATGCCGAACGTGTTATGTAGGATCTAAGAGATCACTTGAGGATGAGAGATGCAAAAAGGTTCGTGCTTATTCTAGACCCTCATTATGGACGGAATTATGTCCTCCCCCAAATTCATATGTTGAAGCCTTAACCCCCAGTGTGACTGACTGCCTTTTGACAGAGGGCTTATGAAGAGATAATAAAGGTTAAGTGAGATAATGCTAAGGGTGAGATCTTTATCTGATCAGATTGGTGTCCTTATAAAAGAGGAAGAGATATCAGAGTGTTCTCTCTCTCTCTCTCTTTCTATTTGTATCTCACAGCACACAAAGAAGAGGCCATGTGAAGACACAGAGAGAAGGCAGCTATTTGGAAGCCAGCAAGAGAGGCCTCACCAGAAACCAAACCTGATGGCACCTTGATCTTGAATTTTCAACCTGGAGAACTGTGAGAAAATAAATTTCTATTGTTTCAGTCAATCAGCCTGTGGTATTTTGCTCTAGTAGGCCAAGCTGATTAGTATAATCACCCAGCACACTTGTGACCTTTGCCCAAGTAGTTCTGCTCACTTAGCAATCTGAGGGGTAGTGAGCTGTGGAAGATGCTGGCTGTTTACAGAATGCAAAGGAGAAAGAATGAAAAACCAAGGGGCAAGCATAGGGAGAAAAAATTTTTCTTATAAAAATAAGAAAAGATAGAGAAAGAGGAGGATGTTGAACAACAGACGGACAGAAAAGCAGAAAGAAAGTAGGAGAACTTAACCTCTAATTTAGGTCTGCAAGAAGTTTTTAAACAATCAATACATTTTCTTTATCTCCTGTCTATGAAGTCTGTAAAGATGAGTAGAGATAAATGTTTTTATTGCATCAGGATTTCAGAGTGGGAAGGACACTAAGGGAAAAGAAACTTAAGGCTCAAATTGAATAAAGAAATTGGCCAGGTTCATACAGTAAGTTCAGCATGCCAGCCTTACTGTGCATGGTGGCGGCTTTGTCACAGGTCTAGCTCTCAGGAGATACTCTACTCTACCTGTCCTCTGCCCCACCTAATGCCGTGTGTGGCCAGGCAGTGAAGAGCACAGACTTGGAAACGAGAGGCGTCTGGAGCAGATCTCAGTCTTACGTTTTTCCCGCTGCATGTTTTCTGATAAATGCCTTCAGTCCTCTGATTTTGGACTGTTTTTGTCTCTAGATTCAGCATTCTCAGTTCTAGAGATAGGCTGGTATTTAAATGTGCAAGTTCAAATTTAATGAAAATGTAAGGAGAGGTACTGAGACTTTATTAAAAACACAAGATGAAAAGTACTTATGTTTCCATAGCAATTAGATTTGAACCTCCCCCATCTTCCTTGCAATCATATCCAAACAATGGCTGTAAAATCCTACATGGTAATGCAATCTTTCCGTGATTGGGATTTTATACACAACTTTTTCTTTTCTTTAATAAAAACCTGGAGATGGCATGCTACCAAAACCAGTGCCATTAATCAGTGACAATTAGAATTAGCTGGTCTCAACTCTGGCCCATGGTGTGCCTAGTCTTGTGATCTATACCCAGGGATGTGGGCTTTATTTTAGAGCGATGTTCCTGTGGAAGATCCAACAAGGGGCATGAAATGCTCAGATCTAAGCTTTCCTGCAAACACCCTGGTGCAGGGTGGAGCACACGTTTCAGAAGAATAGGGGTTGGGATGGGGGTTGTTTGGAGGTTTCTCTGTAGATGGAGATTTCTCTGATTTCATAATCAGGCATTGTCTGGAGGCTCTGCTCCTCCTACTTCTCCAGAACAGAATGGGGCTTTCCCAGAGTGTGCAGCCCTGAACACATATCCAGGACTTCTCTGCAATTCTCCTCTCATTTATACTTTGATAAATGCTGCTTCCTGCAGTTTTGCTGCTGTACAGCCATGGGTACCCTGGTCAGTATCTCTCAGAGGTGGAGAGGCCACTCTTGTGAAGGTCATTTTAATTTGAAGAAGTGAAGAAATATGACAACAGGCTTATAGAAATCATATTTTATTTTAAATATGTATGTTGAAACATTTAACGCTTTATTTTTCAATTGAACTTTTTGCAGGTGCAAAAATACAAAGGAAGACAATAACTTGCTAAATTACTAAAATAGGGTATGACTGGGAGTATAACACACAAGGTAAAACGAAATGATGAATGTCTTCCTTCAACCACAGACACTCACTGTAACTTTGTGAGTCACCTGGATAACCTCCTCTTGAGTGGACAAAGGCCTTGGCAAAGTTGAAGGCTAGGCTTAGACTGAGGGATGCTTCTTGCCTCCCACACTCTCCTCTTCCACTCCTCTCACCCCCATCGTGAGCGATGGGCATTGATACTGGTGTCTGGAAGGGACTGGCTCCAACCAGCTCACTTGCTTCCAATTGAGGCTTGGCCTATAGGGCAGCAGGTAGAGTGGGAAATTAGCTTACAAGGTGAGTTTATACTTTAAAGGTGTCCTATCTGCTAAATGTCAATCTAATGATGAATGAGAGTAGCCCAGTACTCACCACCTGGCTGACTCTGGTCAGGACATTTTCTCCCTTTGCTGCCCATAACAATTCTTGAATGAGTCATCTATAAAGTAGGTATAATTAATATCTTATCTATCTGAGAGCAGGGACACAGATCAAATGACCTCTTGGAATCTTTTCCAGCTTCAAGGCCCAAAAGTCCGAGGAAAAGGTCGTTGAGCAGTGATTTTCAAAGTGTGGTCCCCTGATAAGCCATATCAGCACTACCTGGGAACTTGTTGAAAAGACAATTTCAGGCTTCACTCAGAGACTTAGTGAATCATAAACTCTGAGTGGGGCCCAGCAATTTCTGTTTCAACAAGCCCTCTGGGGGATTCCGATACGTGCTTAAGTTTCAGAAGCTCTGGT
The DNA here is from genome assembly GCF_000951045.1 of Mandrillus leucophaeus. Lineage (NCBI taxonomy): Eukaryota > Metazoa > Chordata > Mammalia > Primates > Cercopithecidae > Mandrillus > Mandrillus leucophaeus. The sequence goes on along the minus strand of NW_012102710.1, from coordinate 2,838,036 downwards.
GTAGCTGAGCATTGAGTCAAATCATTTAGACTCTCTGAGCCTCAGTTTCTTCATCCACTGAAATTATATAACTCCACCTCTTTCAAATGATTGTCATGCGTTTCAAATGATATAAGAGCACCTAAGACACAATGGGTACTCAATAAATGTCAGATAAAGTTGAAGGACAAGAAAGGTTGAAAAGGAGAATGAATAAAAAAAGAATGAGAACTCAGTTTTCATTTTTTCCTTAAATAACATCTTTAACATTATATAATTTGCAATTTGCATGCAAAACAGCCCACCCCAGGGCATCATAGAAGCCTTGAAAAATCCAATATTATGCAGGCAGCCAGAGATTCTGGCTGCTAAACCAGGCTTAAAAACTAATTTTCCCTCTTTAAGGAAGTGACATTTTGTGCATTCAACACAGCAGCCATAAATTTAGGCTTTCTTACCACCCCCTGCTGTACATGAGGTTATTATTTTTGTCAATAACAAAGCTATTTCATTTTGAGTATGTGGAGCTGTTTTTGAATCTCCTCTTTTGGCCACACCGTAGTTATCAGCAGAGTAAATAGCTCATTAAAAGACAAAAAACAACAAAAACCTAAAACCATTTTTAATGGTAGGAATGTGATTAGGGCATTTAATTAGACTCCAAAAAGTACACTTTCTGTTAATAATTGAGGATACATTCCACGTCAATTAAAAAAGGATTAACAGTGAAGATTTGGAAATTTGAACTTAAACGGAGCCTGAATTTCAAAGCTGTTTTTATTTGCAGAGTATTTCAGGGAAAGTGTTCAGAGAAAACAAAAGTAGTGCTGTTTCTCCTTAGGAATTTTGTAGATATGAAGAAATCTTCTTCATCCTCACAGACGGGGCATTGCTGATCTCCTTTGATATTGTAAGGGACTGACCCTTGAACCTCAGGTGTGGGGTTGAAAGTACTGTAAGGGACTATTTAGGTGGGACGGAGATTGGTCAAATGGCTTCAACTGTATCCCTTCCTTTTGGTGCTAGGTCTGTAACACCTGCTTCTGCTACCTCTCCAAGACTTCAGGGCAGAGTATTGCCTTTTAAATCTCTGGTGCCAACTCTGATACTAATTTCTTCCTTTCTCATGACCTGTTGCACAGAGATCTTTGTTTTTTGGTCATTGATTTGATATAAAAATGTGAGTGTGAATTAAGGAAGATATTGTGGTCAAAATCCTTCAAAGAACTTGAATTCTAGAGACGGTGATATTCATGCAATCAGAGGTGAAGTACCTCCATATCCAATCGAGCAATGAAGGTCATGAGAAAGATGGCGACTCTTCAGTCTTCTACATCAAGGACGTGTGTGTGGCTTGAAAAAGAAGACAAAGCTGAATAGCAAGAAGCTAGGTACTAGAATGTAGAAAATAAATGAGAGAAAGTTATCAAAGGGGACCAAGATCATTTCTGCATTCAATGAAGGTTAAGTTTCTACTATGTGGCCAGGCACTATTCCCCATGGAGCTTAAAATGAACTCATTTTTATTGACCTCTAAGTTAATGACAGTATAAATAACCTAACATAAGGGTGGAGGGTTAAGTTCTTGCCATTTACCAAAACCTTTCCAAGTTTTAGCACATTTGACCACCATGAGAAGTTAGCAAGATAGATTTTGCTGTCCATATTTTAGAAATAATGAAAATGAGATCTCTTGATTAACAAATGTGTAGACCTGAGAATACCAACTCAGATCTCCAGATTCCTATTCCAATGGTGATGTCACTTTACCCTTGGAGTTCCCAGGATGATTCAAGCCTTCTGTGAATAAGCTCAGAAAGTGAAAAAGGAAGTTTATGCCTTCCCACTTGTAGAAAGCACTGAAGCCCTGTGTGTAAACCATATACGGTGGTCATATACTGTTGTAAGGAAGAGTGATAAATAGATGTGGAAATTCATTATTTTATTCAAAATACTTGTGGAGCACCTACTAAGTGGCAAGCACCATGTAAGATGCTTTTAAAACAGAAATGCAGTGAATACAAGGTAGCATGAAAGGTAGACAGCAATGTCAGTTACGTAAGAATGAGATGGTACATGCAGAGCAGTACAGCCCATGTTCCTGGAGGCACATGTCTGAGATTCAACATATGGAGGGTGGTTTGGAAAAGACATGCACGAAACAGAAATGAGAATGGATGCCTGAGTAACTGAAGGGAAAAGAAATGTTGGGGGAAAATGTGGGGTTAAAAAAGCAAACAAAGAAAAGCATGGCAATGCATGGCCTGATGTGGATGCTGAGCCACAACTTGAGGCAATTGACTGAAGGTACCATTCAAATTGTGAGAGCCTAAAGTTCAGAAAAGCTGAGATGAATAAATAAATCCCTCTATTCTCAAGGAGCTCACAGGCTCCCTGAAGAAAATCCAAGAATCAACAAACATCTGCAGTATGTGGAGTCTTCACCAGGCTTCGGGTATCACATTTTAAGCAAGTGCTTTCTTAGGAGCTCAGCCGGGGGTGGGGTTGCTTCTGGGCCAGGGGTGGATTTGTTTGGTGCTGGCCCTGCTGAGCCTATTAAACTGAAGTTGCAAACGCATGAAGTTGAAGTGTGAACGTGCTCCCACTCTGGGCTGCGCTGTGGTTTCAAGAGGACGACTGGCAGCCCCTGCTATTCTTGGCTGCGGGGACTCTCTCCTACACGAAATCTCCCAAGGAACATTATGTTCTAGCACATTGTAAATGAAGGCAAGAGAGCATTTAACGACACCCAGGATTCAAATAACTTTGTCTTTTGTGCATAAGCAGAGTGTTAGAGGAGGAGAGAGACAGGAGGGGCCCAAGGCTCCCTCCCCACCCACGCTACCTGAGAGGGGAAAAATCTAGTAATGGTGATTGTTTTGAAAAGTGATAAAAATACCTCTTTTTGTCCTTTTCCACCCTAGAAATCTTTGCGCCTGTGTCTTGTCATCAGCCCCGAAGACCTTCTCCCCTGTTTGTCTCTATCTCTGAATTCTTTGCCTCTGTCTATTTCTGATTCTTTCTGTGGCTCTCTTTTGCTTCTGTTTTATTTTAGATCTGTTTTTTCTGTCTCTCCTTTTCCTCGCCTCTGTTTCTGTGTGTGTTTCTCCTTTGTTTATGTCTCTCGGATTCTCTGTGATTCTATGTTGGTGTTTCACTCTCTGACTCTCTCCTCCGTTTCATTCTATGCCTCTCTCTGACTCCCTATGACCCTCTATTCCTGTCTCTCTCCAACCATCTCTGTGTTTATTGCCTCATTTGCTCCTCTCCCTCTCATGTTCATCCTTTCCCTCCTACCTTGTTTTCTTCTCTTAGTTGCTACAGGATTATTGAAAAAGATTGAACAGCTGTCACCCAGATCCTGAGAAACTGAGAAGAAGCAATAGTACTCCAGTGAGAAATTATGGTTTAGGTCCTAGGATATGTCATGAGATTTCTTTCATTGCCTGCTACCTTATCCCTTTAAATGTTTCAGTAGCATTACATCTATGCATCTGTGTTCCAGCATCCTAGAATGGCAGAGCTGAAAGGATCTTCAGAACACGTAGACAAAGCTGCTTTTCATCCTTCACATGGGAAAACCAAGGACCCAGGAAGAGGAAATGATCTACTAAAGGGCACACGGCTAATTTATCCCAGAGTCAAGACTGGAATAAAAAGGTTAGAATGGCAGGTTAAATAAATATTTGATTCATTAAGCTCTCTGTCAAGTATCCAACAAATATTCAACAAAATTTACTATCTGCAATATATTATACTAAGTTCTAGGACAAGTGGTGTGTTCTGTCAGAGGCCTACAACCTATGTAAAAATGCTATGTACTAGAGGGTTAGGGTTCCTAGAAATAACAACCTCTTTTTCCACTTCTGGATTTAAAACCACATGAGAAAATAAAAAAATGGGAAAGATAGGGATCAGATTTTCACTTTTCCTGTTGGTAAATGATTGGCTAATGGCTTTAGAACTGCAGCCAAATAAGTGTGTTAATATCCTCTTCCTTGAGTATACATTTAATGCCTTTCCAGTTGAAGTGAAGTTTAGGTCCATTTGGCAGACACAGGCGAGTGGAATTATCACCTCATGACAGATCCGGGAAGAAAGGAAATGGGCGATTGAATCCCCAAGGCTTGCAAATTCTTGGTGGATTAGCTACACCGAGAAAGAAATGTGGACCAGTGGCTAAGCATCCCCTTTGACCTGTGGGGAGATAAAGCAGGGAAACTCGCACATGGAACTGGGAGACTGGGGGACGGTGGAAGAAAGTGATGGCCGGTACTCTTCCTGACACTTTCCTGATGTTTCAGTTCTCTTAACCTATTAACTTAACCCCTGGGACCATGGTCAACCAAGAGTGAATCTATCTCCTTTGTGGGAGGAGATCCACAGCCCATAGGGAGAGTCTGGCTACCATCTTCTTGGGCCAGCTCCCAAATATATGCATTCTGGATGGTGGCAAAATCACCCCTAAAAGTGATTCTTGGGATAGTAAAAATTTAGTAAAATTAATCCTAAGTATTATCATAGTTTTTGGTGCTCCAAAACTCAACTCTACCTGACAACATAAGCAGATATATAGTATGTTTGTAGTATTAAAATTTCATGGGTCAGGTGGGACAAAAACAAAGTCCGTAAAGCTCCTAGGGGATATTGACTTCACTGAGAATACATGTTATGGATCTGGCCCAGAAGATGACTGTGATAATGAAAACAAGATTGAGAGAAACTGCCCTCATGCTAAATTTGTCTCTGATACATATCCTCCTGGGACCACAAGTGGGTATTTCACCTTTTGCCCCAGAAAGCTCTGAAGTCATAAACCAAAATACAGAAAGACACTTCTTGTCCCAGTAAATAGTACCAGCCCTGATAGCTTAAGAGAAGAAAAGGAACTTTGCTTAAGTTGTGGGTTAAACTGCTGGAAGCTTATCTGAACATTTTGGTGAGGAGGAGAGATGCTGTATAAGAAAAATGGTATATCAGCAGCTTCCCCCCAAAGCAGTAAGGGATGCTACAGTAAGAGATATGATTCTAGGAATGGAACATTAGCCACCTGGGGAAAGATCAGGCTGGGACTAGGGTAAGATGAATGAGGCACCCAGAGTATAAAATGTAAGGAAGGGTAGGTAGCTACATAACCCAAGGATAGGCAGCTACCTCCTTAATGTTCCACTCAAGGCATCTCACTAGACTTACCCTAACTCCCACCCTGAGAAATACAGAGACTTGAGTTGGCCGTGGTAGAGTTCTTGGTCTTCATCAGCCCCTCGGTGCTCAGGATTTGGTAGGTTTGCCAGCTGATTTGACTCAGGAATGTGCTAAGGCTGCATGTCCAGCTGAACACATGTACAAACCAGAAGGAAGCCTTCCCTGGGGGCAGGTGTTCTAGCCTAGGCACTTTCACAGTGAGAAAATATGATCTCTTTCCTTACAACAGCTTTTAGGTGCCTCATTGAGGAAGTCTCCATTCTTAAGGTAAGAGTAGCTGCAACACTGAAATTGCTGCCCCTTTCCATGCTGTCATATCAACTGTACGGTGAGGGAATTTAGGGTCAGGGTAAGCAAATCTCTTTTTGATGTACCCAGGACTGGCATCCACATCTATCTAAATTACCTGTCATAAAGTAACAACAAATATGTTCCTAGTAAAGCAGCTAACTAATACCATAAAATGGTGGTGGGTGTGAAATGAAAGAAAGTGTAGTTCTTTCATGTACATCTATTTTTTTTTTGCGTTGATGCCCTTCTAATCTGAGTGGCTGTGAACTCAGGAGGCGGTGTGTATGTGTGAGTGCGTGCACGCGTATGTGTGTGTGCACATGCACACGTGCTTGGCATACGTGTGAGTGGGTGAAGGTGATTTGATTTAATTATATGCCTCATTCACTCAGACAGAGGAAAATAAAAATTAACTTCCATTATTTCACTAACTCTACCCCTTCATCTGACTTTTCACGATGACATCTTTGAATATGCATCCTTTATGCACAGTAGCCTTAATTGCAGGGGCTACACCCCTGACAGTCCTGCTCTAAGCAGCATTCATGAAATGCTCCTTTTCCAATTACCATGTTTCAGAAAACAGCAACAATTCCCTGGACTACTGCCACCAAATTTCCTTTCCACAAATGTGGGTTCAGCCTCTTAAAAGTTGAATGAATAAGCATATATCTTCCTTGGAAGTTAACTCCAAGTTGACCTGTCTTTTCCTCTTATCTATTTTATTAATATGTTTCTCTTTTCAGGTATTGTAAAAATGAGATGAGTAGAAAATCATTTTTGGCATATGGAACATGGACCTCCTAAAGAGCTTAACTTAGAGTTTGGATCTTGTCACTAATGATCCACTCATTTAATACCAAGCACTGACGGTGTGTTTTGTGGTTTCCAATTGTCATAACCATGCTCACTACCTTTTCCCAGCCAGCCCTGCCCTCCTCGTTTTATGCTGGGTCTCTCAAACTCAGTGTTCCTTGCATGTTTAGAATTCTTTCCCTGGGAGAATTATTTGATTGATCTTGTATGAGTTGCTTAGCCTCTTTGTGTCTCAATATTCTGATCTCTAAAACTGGGATAATAATGGTGCCTACCTCTTTGGGGTTGCTTGAGGAATAAAAGAGTTAATATGTTGTCTCTTCACTCTGTTGATTATTTCCTTCGCTGTGCAGATTTTTACTTTGATGTTATCATATTTGTCTAGTTTTACTTTTGTTGCCTATGCTTTTGGGATCATATCCAAAAAATTATTACCCAGCCAATCATCAGGGAGCTTTCCCCTTACATTTTCTTCTAGTGACTTTAGAGTTTCAGGTCTTGTGTTTAAGTCTTTAATCCATTTTCAGTTGATTTTTGTATGTGGTATGTGATAAGGTTCCAATCGTCTTCTGCATGTGGATATTCAGCTGTCCCAACACTGTTTATTGAGGATATTGCCCTTTCCCTATTGTGTTTTTGGCATCTTTGTTGAAAATCAATTAACTATAAATGCATGGATTTATTTCTGGGCTCTCAATTTTGTCCCATTGGTCTATGCTTTTATGCCAGTATTGTTCATTTTGATTACTACAGCTTTGTAATATATTTTCAAGCCAGGAAACGATGGATAGAATGAAGAAGCAACCTACAAAATGGGAGAAACTATTTGAAAATCATATATCTTGTAAGGGGTTAATGCTGAATATATGTAAGCAACTTAAACAACTCAATAATAGGAAAACCAACCTTCTGATTTAAAAATGAGAAAAGGGCTTATGCATATAATCCTAGGACTTTGGGAAGCCAAAGCGGGCAAATAGCTTGAGCTCAGGAGTTTGAGACTAACCTGGGCAGCATAGTGAACTCTGTCTATACTAAAAAATACAAAAATTTAGCTGGGCATAATGGTGTATGCCTGTGGTCCCAACTACTCAGGAGGCTGAGGTGGGAGGATCACTTGACTCTGGGAGGTGGAGATTGCAGTGAGCTGAGATTCTGCCTTGCACTCCAGCCTGGGTGACAGGGTGAGACTGCATCTCAAAATAAATAAATAAATAAATAAATAATTAAAAAATAAGTTAATAAATTAATTCTGTCATAAAGTAACAACAAATATGTTCCTAGTAAA
>NW_012102710.1:2814090-2830407 GCF_000951045.1 Mandrillus leucophaeus | reverse complement strand
AGGTAACAAGGACTGATGAGGATGTGGAGAAAAGGGAACACTCATACCCTGTTGGTGGGAATATAAATTAGTACAGCAATTATGGAAAACAGTATAGTCGTTCCTCACAAAATTAAAAATGGACCCACCATATTGTCCGGCAATCTCATACTGGGTATTTATCTAAAGCAAATAAAATCAGTGCCTTTGAAGAGACATCTGTACTCCCCCGTTGATTGCAGAGCTATTCACAATAGCCAAGATATGGAACTAACCTAAGTGTCCATCAAGGAATGAATGGATTAAAAAAACGTGTTAGGCCTACAGAGTGGAATACTATTCAGCCATAAAAGAAGGAAATATTATTTCCTTATGGATGAATCTGGACAATATTGTGTTAAGTGAAGCAAGTCAGACACAGAAAGAAAAATGCTACAAGATTATCACTTACATGTGGAATCTTAAAAAGATGAACTCATAGAAACTAGAGTAGAATGGTGGAGGTGAGGTGGGAGAGGGAGTCCTGGAGAGATGTTGGTCAAAGGGTGCAAAATTTCAGTTAGAAGGAATAAATTCAAAAGATCTGTGGTAAAACATAATGGCTACAGTTAATAACAATGTATTATGTTCTTGAAAATTGCTAAAAGAGTCGAGTTTGTGTTCTCACCCAGAATAAGATGTGAAATCATACATATGTTAACTAGTTCAATTTTACAATGTATACATATTCCTAAACCATTTTTGTCAATGAAAAATAATAAATTTGAGAAAAAAGTAGTTAATGAAGAAAAAACGTTAATATGCATCAAACTCTTAGTATCTGGCACACAGTACTTTATAACTGTAAGTAATTGTTGTTGAAACAATTACAAACAACAAAGAAGAGAAGAAATTTTCAAGACAGTTACAGTCAACAAGGTAGGGACCAGGTTTCATGGCACCTCAGTGTTTTCCCAGGAGCTGCTTGTCGTTGGGAAGGGGAGGGGAGTTGTTTCTGCTCTTCACTCCACCCTCACTGCCCCTCATATTAGGATATGCCTGTAGAACATAAGAAAACACATCCAGTTCTTGAATATACAACCCCTCTCTCCCCATGCCATTCAGAAGCTGCACCTGATGAGTGTGCGACGGAGGGCCTTTCAAAGCCCACAGTCTTGCCTTTGTCCTATTGCTTGTGGTTTCCTGGCTGTTAAGCATAACAGCCCCTTGAGGCTTCTGGCCCTTCTCATCCCTGGGCAGATTGGGTGAGTAGACTACCCTAGACACTCTTGGTTATTCTAGAAGGAAAAGGGAGCTTTGTCAGCATCTCATTTAGAGGCCTTAGGATTTATGATCATTTTTCTGAAAATCCTGGATGAGATGAAAATAAAGTCAGCATTGGGTGTCTGTACAGCTATGAAGGAAGCAGCACATAACTCAATTTGCAATTGGCCCTTATATGTGTGCAACAACCTTGGTCAAGATCTCCAAATTCCTACCTCTTAAATCAGATGACTTGCTGCTCTTCTATCTGTTTATGCAGAGTTCTAGATGAACCCAGTAGACTAGTGATTAAAGCAAACCGCTTGCAGGCCCCTGAAGGAGACACACTCTTTCTGATTTCCTGTGACTGGAGCAATTTGTCTTACCTCTCCTCCAGCTGACGCTTGCCCATCCTTCACTTTAAATGTTGCTTCCTCTGGATATTTTTTCCCCTAATCCTGCAAGTCTTGGTTCTGTAATTCCAACTCCTCAACACCAGATCTCCCCTTTTTCCCAGCACCAAAGCACACATCATAGGGAACTGTTTTTACCTGTTTTCTTCCTGAGCACTCCAAGAAATCTTGAGCTCTTTGAATACTAGGACTCACAACTAGCACTGAATACAAGCCTGGTACATTCTAAGAGTTGGACAGTTCAATAAAGATTTGTAGGCAAGAACTTCTAATTCAGCTACCTTCTCTTTCTGGACACTGAAAGATGAGAAGGACCTGGGTCTGAGAAAATATGAGGGAGAGTCATGTTTAAGGCCATGAAAGAGCAAGTGCAAAGCCCTGAGGTGGAATCATAAAGCACGTTTGAGACAGAAGAATTAGGACAAAACAAATGCAAGAGATATGAGAAGAGAGGCGTGCAGTGAGAGGGATGAGAACTACGTCAGAGAGGGCACCATGAGCCACCATAAGGAGCCTGGATTATTTTATACGTGCAATGAGAAGCCTGTGGATTTTTTTTTTGTCAGGAGAGTGGCACAATCTGATTTATGTTTTCAAAAGATCACTCTGGCTGTTGAGTAGAATCAATTAGAGAAGGGCAAGTTTGGAAGCTGGTAGGCTGTTGCAATTTTTAGTTTCCATTTGGAGTCTTGAAAATGGTGCGTTTCTATTAATTTTTAAAATGTAACAACAGAAAGAATGTTTAGTATAAAATAGCTTATTTTCAACAATCTGTTTATGAGGTATTTTTGGAAACTGGGAAGCACTTTGGTTGTACCCTTTTAGACTGGAAATTATGATGTCTTATTACAAATTTATCTTCAGAGTTGAGTATAATTTCCTTTTACTGCAAAATCAGTATCAAAGAAACAAACAAACAAACAAACAAAACTGAAGAAAGAAAAAAAAACAATTCACCTTTCCACCTCAGAAAATCAAGGCCGTTTTCTTCTCCCCAATTCTCTTATAGTCCTTGACTCTGAACATAAAGAGTTGGGTAAAGTTATAATAATGATGGATAGTGTATTGAATTCTATTTCTTTCAAATAATAGATAGTACAGTACTTTCTATGTTTTATGTAAATGCTCAGCTCAGTGTTTGACATATAATTAGCAGTATATGTTAAAACGTTGGCTTTCTTTTAACTTTCCTCCTCCGTATATCTCCATTATTGTGTTAGAATAAAGCCTTCATAGCGATTATTTTTAAAATTTGCAAAATATTTTATCAAGTGAACAATCCATTTTTAAAAATCATTACACTCTGTTGGATATTTAGGCTACTTACTTTTTTTCAATCTTATATAAGTTATTGCTTAGTTAAACTTTGTTGTATTTAAAATCTTTTTTCTTTTAGATTCTTGCCTTTGAACACGGGTTTCTAAAAGAATAACTTTTTGATTGGAAGAAAAGTTCCCTTCCCCCCAAATAAAATACTGCATAGATTTGCAACGTATGTATAATGGGCAAAAATTAAGTTTATTAGTCATTCACCTCTGAGTGGTAACCCCATAGTTCATCAGAAAAGCTGGAAATTCCTGCTTTAGGATAAATAAATATGGGGAATGGGGTAGAATTTTGAGTGAAAGCCTAAAATTATTTCTTGAATTCTCTGTATGACTCTCAATCTGTGTATTTTTTTTTTTTAAACAATGGAATCCTTTTGCCCTGCTTTTAGCAAACTGTAAGCAGACCAGATTATCAACTATACTGGGTATTGCCACTCTAATGAATTTTGTTAATGAAGTCGGCATGAATGGCATCTCACTATCGTATTAGCCAGGGTTCTCCAGAGAAAGAGAACCAACAGAATATGTAGATATATAAGAGAAGACTATGAAAATTGGCTCATGAGTTTAAGGAGTCTGAAAAGTCTCACAAGATATCTGCAAATGGAAGAACCAAAAAGATGGTGGTATAATTCTGTCCTAGTCTGAAGTTCCAATAACCGGGAGCTCCAATGTCCAAGGGCAGAAGAAGGAAGATGAATGTCCAGCTCTAAAAGAGAGTTAATTCACCTTTCTTCCACCTTTTTGTTCTGTTTGGGCCCCTCAGGGATTGGATTTGGCCACACTGGCCAAGAATCGAATCCTCTTCCCTCAGTGTACTGATTCAAATGCTAACTCTTCTGGAAACACTCTTGTAGACATACCCAGAAATAATGTTTTAAGAGCTAGCTGAACATTTAGTAACTCCTCCAGATGAAATCTAAAATTAACAACCATAGTCTCTTTGAATACAAGGGAAGTTTATCATTTCAATGAAAACAAAAGGCTAAAATTTATTGAGCATTTACTATGACCAACTGTCTAGATTGTAGGAAATGCTCCATAAATTGTCGCTGCTTTTTTTTTTATTTTTCATGTATATGAAACAGCTGGTCATGAGTTTAGTATGAATTCTCCTTTAATTCTTACCTTAGCTCTATTATAAATATATTATTATTGAATCTATTTTATGAGTGGGAAAACTGATGCAGAGAGAAATTGAATAATTTTCTAAAAGTCAGAGAGTGAGGGGAGATGGAACCCAGCCTGGAACATGGGTCTGTTGGACCTCACTGATGATCATCTGTCCTCTTGCATGAATTGAATCTGCACTGCCTATTTTTTTTTTTATTATGAACTTGATGTTTTTCTCAGTAATTTGAATTTACTCTTGTTACGCAGAAGGTATGTATTTATTTTCTTGGCATATTTAATGCAAATATTTTCCCAAGGACTTTTACAAGATCCATTTAGCGGGAAATATTAAAGCTGAGGGAGTCATAAGCTGAAAAAAGTGCAGGTCTAATTTTATTAGTGTACTAGGTGTGTGACTGCAAGAAGCAGAAGGAGACATTTTTACAATGTTTACTTATAAGAGTTCCTTGGGTTTTCAAAAAGGGAATGAAATTGAGAAAAACCTAATAATAACTCCAAGAGTTGAGAGATCCCCTGTTGACTGCTTTAGGCCCTAATAAAACTCCCCACAACTCAAACATTCCTTATGTCCTTTTACTTTTACCTTCACAGTGGATATAATAAATACAATTTTTACAGATGAGGAAAATGAGTCAAAGATGCAAAATAACTTTACTAACATCAGAGAGATTTTAAGTAGCAGGGAGAGATTAAACAGATGTCTGGAGAAGTCCCAAACACATGCTATGTCTGCAATATATATCAGAAGGTGTCTACAGAGGTGCTTGTTTAGAGCAAATTATAGGCTTGAGGAAGTTTCAGTGGAGTGGCACCAATAGGCTCGATGTAGATCACTTCAGTGAGAAGAGACGGGCTGCAAAATTAGATCTGTCCACCATGGTGGTATGGTGGCAGGGAGGGGAGATTTGAAAGACAGGTCCATCCTTCATTTTTCTTTCCTTTTTTCTTTCTTAGTTTCTCTCTCCTGCCCTCCTTACCTCGTTTCCTTCCTTCCTTCCTTCCTTCCTTCCTTCCTTCCTTCCTTCCTTCTTCCTTCATTCCTACTTCTTTCCATCATCTATTCAGCAAAAAATACATTGAATGCCTTGTACTACTATTGACAAAAAGTCAAACTCTGTAAAATATTTAAAAAGATTTGTTCTGAGCCAAATATGAATGACCAAGGGCTCATGACACAGCCCCAGGAGATCCTGAGAACGTGTGCCCAAGATGGCTGGGCTTCAGCTTGGTTTTATACATTATAGGGAGACATAAGACATCAATCAATATATGTAAGATGTACACTGGTTCAGTCCGGAAAGGCAGGACAACTGGAAGTGGGGGTTGGGGGTGTGGGAAGGATGGCTTTCAGGTCATAGGTGGATTCAAAGATTATCTGATCGGAGATTGGTTGAAAAGTTTTATTCTGCAGATGAAGCCTCCAGGTAGCCAGCTTCAGAGCTCTTGTCAGACCTACAAAGGTCCCAGACCCTTAGTTAATTCCCTCTCAGATCAGAGGAAAGACCCAGAAAAGAAAGGGGACTCCCTACAGAATGTAGATTTTTCTCCACGAAAGACAGCTTTGCAGGTCCATTTCAAAATATGTCAAAGAAATATATTGTGGGGTAAAATATTTCAGTTTCTCTCAGGGCCTGCTATCTGTCATGTGATAATAAGCTAGAGTGAGGCTGAAATTTGGTGTCTTATTCCCACAAAAAAATCTGTTTTGTCATTCTTAAGGTCTCTAGATCTCTGTTTTAATGTTAATGCTGGTCAGTTGTTTCTGAATTCCAAAGAGAGGAGAGTATAATGAGGCATATCTGACCCTTACTCCCATCATGGCCTGAACTAGATTTTCAAGTTTACTTCGGACGGTCCTTGGCTGAGAGAGGGATCCATCAGTCAGTTGGGGGGAATATTATTTTTGGCTTACGCTATGCACTGAGGAAGCAGAGATGAATGGAACATGATCCCTGCCGTTAAGGAGCATACGTTCAAGTGAGAAAGGCAGATAAACAAATGATTATAAAATAGTGTGAAATTATTTGATAGTTAACATCCACAGAGAGCCATGAGAATGCAGGGCTTATTAGCCAATGGGTGGCTGCTCAATATTTGTTGAGTGAATATGAAGCTCAGAGGTGGGGCATCAGAATCTAAATGGGATGGGAGTGGTCAAGGAAACTTCCTGGAGAAGGGTGAAGTTTGAGCTGAGTGTTTTTTAGAAAGGTTCATAGACGTTAATTAGCTGAAAGGTTGAGCAGAGGGAGGTGTTCCATCCCAAGGACATATCCAGTACAAACATTTAGAGGTGGAGACTAGAAGTCAATGTACAAGGACCTGAAAGTGATTTCAAAAGGACGATGTGAAAGGAGGAGGTAGGCGACAGACCTGGGAGATTGCAAGTTTCAGACAAAACCAGGCTAAGGAAGATTGCAAGGTCCATACTGGACTAGGCTAAGGTTGCTGGAATTTCCTTTCTGGAGGTGAAAGCTGGGACTCTGGAGGTCTTATTTTATTTTAAGCTCTTTTTCTGTATCATGCCTGAGATTTCTCCCATGGATGCATATTCTCCTCCACACCAGTGCCTCTGCTGCATGAAAGGACATCAGAGATGGCCCCACATCATGGTATCAGTAACTTATTACCATGTGCAGAGGGTAAACCGGGTTGGGTATGAAAAACATAGCCTCCAGGCTCCTAAAGAAAAAGATGATCAGGGTTGGATTGGAAGGAGTAGATTTATAGCTCCAAGCATATTGAGGGTGTGAAAGTTCCACATCACACCTTTCTCATCTTCCTCAGCCCTCATTGGCTTCTTACCTGGGAAGCCAAAGATCAGTTTCTTTGAAAGGCCATTTCAGCATCCTTTGTGCCAGCTGTGGTCCTGATGTTTGTGGACATGTTGTGAGGCTCAGCCAGATGGCTTGTCTGGTGTATATTGTATGAGAAATATATAATCATCATCATAGCTATAATTTAGTGGCCCTTTTCCATGTACACATTTAATCTCCATAATAACCTTATTAAATAGGAATTATTATTCTTGTTTTACTAATGGGGACCATAACTTTTTGAAAGATTAAGTGATTCATCCTAGAAAACATAGTCACCACTCAAGGTAAGAATACTTGGATCTGTGCCACACCAGCCTTCTATCTACTTGGTATGCAGCTAACATTGTCCTTCATTGTTTCAGTTCTTAGCATTGGTGTTCTCTCCCCTTGGAGCAAGAATCTATCCCTCTTGGTAAAATCCTAGGTCCATTTTAGATGTTCTGCATATGTCACATTCTTCCATAAGCACTTTCTTGACTCCCCTCATGTCCAAATCAGAATCATCCCTCCTTTCCTATTTGTACATTGTATAGACTTCTATTACTGTCTACATTCCATAGTGATTTTGGGCTTTATCCTTGGGGCTGTGAGCCCCTCAAAGGTATGTCTCTTTCAATCTCCTGGGCTGATCCAGAGCCTCACAAATATTTTACGAACAACTGAATTAAAAACTGTTTTGGGGGTTTCAACTGGGAACATTATTTCACTTATTTATGACAGTTCTCATTTCTGAAAATGTTAGCCTTTGATTTATGTATCTTTCTGGTAAGTCTGTGAAATTTAACAGATGTATTTGATTGACTATAGGGGAGTAATATGACTGCTAGAGAAGGAAGGATGACTTTTGTTTAGCTCCTCTTCTTCTGAAATGTCACAGACAGATCTGAAGGAGGTCTTTCCTCATATTTTTTTATTTTTTCTTCATCACTCCTTTCTCCTTTCTTTTTCTAACTCCAAAGCTATAAGTGTCCATTCCAAAGATGAAACAAGCTTAAGATATTTGGGAAGAAAGGTGAAGACAGTTTTAAATTCACAGTGTGTGTGCCAATATTTTAAACTTTCTGGTTTTATACATTTCTTATCAAGAAGCTACTTAGTACGGAGGCTATGGTGAGTACTGACCCGAGATAGCAGTTGCCAATTATTAGCTGTATATTTGTGGGCAAGTTACTCAACCTCTCTGATCTTCAGTTTCATCACTCATAAAAGTGAGAGTTTATAATAATAGTATGGAAATCATAGGATTGTCACAAAGAAACCTTACATTCAACTGTGCAAAGTATCATTTAATACTTGTTTCCTCTAAATCGTTTTCAGTTAAAGTGATAGTTTACAATCTTGGCTGGTCATTATATTCATGCACAGAGCTTTTTAAAAACCCTACTCCTGATATTCCAATACATACGGCTTAGAGTTACATTTTCTGATTACAGACTTACTATTGGTTTATTCAGAAAGATTAGAGAACACACCATATCATAATTAAGCATGGAAGCTGTTTTTATACTGGACAAAACATATGGTTTTGAAATACTCAATATACATTTGTATCATTTTTTATGCTACAGGGTATTTCATGCCCTACTCGTTTGATTTTGGCTGAGATTCTCAGTGTATCTGTGGAGCGCTATATCCACCAGAAAGGAGACACAGGCATGTTTAGAAGATCTCACGGGAGCCTGGTTTGGGGCAGGGAACAATGTGACCTCTTGACATGCCCTTGGGCAGATGGATACTAATTATATTGATCATCATTATAATAATGGCAGTACACATTAATCAATAGTTTTCATAAGACCTTAGCTGAGTGCTTTCATATACAGTATTTTAGTTTGCTCTTACAGCAGTTCTACTAGATACCTTTATCATTATACTAGACACTAGATAGATACTAGATACATTTAGTATTGCCACCAAAGGAAAGTGGGATGACTTCCCCACTTTGAAATGCCTAGTATGTGTCAGAATTGAAATTCCAATGAGATCTTTCAAACTCCAGAGCCTGATAGGCCCTTTTAGTCTGGCGCCTTACTATTCTCAAATCTTATGAATAATTACGTTTGATGGAAATCTATGCTTACTCAGCAATCTTTTGGTGTAATTTAGCTTCCCATGGCAAGTCTACAGGGAGAGAAAGTGCTGATCAGCCTACCTGAGTTTGCTCTACTTGAAGGCTACATTTCTCATTGAAAGATAATAAATAGGCATCAGGTTGATACATTGGCTTCACTAGACTGGTTAATATGATCCCAGTTCTGGGAGCTGACAAATCAAGAATTTGACATTGTGGATATGAAGCTCAGACTGTGGTGAATTCAGTAGAGTATTGCCCTTTGTGTGGACTTGCCTGGGAAGCTGTCTAGCCTTTTGCACTTGATACTTCTGCAGCTCTTTGCAGACTTTCATGGAACTCAGTCCCATATTGAGCAAAATAACATTTGCTGTACATTATTTGTCTCATCAGGGGGACCAGATATGTTTACCAACTTAGCATTTCCATACTGAGACTAAGCTCCTTCTACACCCAAGTATCCCCTGATGATGCTTTTTTACTAGTTAGGTTAGCATTACTTGAAGCAACAAACCAACTCCAAATATTATAAAGAAGTTTGTTTCTCACTCACATAAAGTCATTTTTCATTTTGTGTTTCCACAATCTTCAACATAGTGCCTTCAAGGTCACCAAGAACGTGTATGGAGGATTGCACGAGGGAGATTTTTTATGCATCAGTTCTGGAGTGGTATCTGTCACTTTGAATCATATTCCCTTGGCTAGAATTTAGTCACACAGCCACATCTGAATGCAAAGGAGGCTTGGAAATGTAGTCTAGAGTGTGTCTAACAAGAAAGAATAAGGTTTTTGAGTAGCAGTCCATTTCCTGCATGATCACAAATGATTATTTTTAGCTGTCATCCTTCCAGACCTCTAGCTTTGTATGCAAATCTTGTTTTTCTACATCTCCACTTGGACGTCTTACAGAATATTCAATTTTCAAAACTAAATTTATTTTCTTTCCCTGCCTCTTGCAACATCTTTGCCGTCACTATAGCCTCTCACCTAATGACACTATAATTCTCCAAGACATCTAACATAGAAACCTGGAATTTAACCAAGATTCTCCTTCCTTCCCTCACTATCTTAGCCAGTCTCTAAGTTCTGTCTCATTTTCATCATCACTACTAGAACATAACATGGGCTAATGGTTCAGAATATGGTTTCTGGAGTTAGGCTGCTTGGGTTGGAATTACAGATCTACCATTTTTAGTCCCGTTACTCGAGCAAGCTACTTAACTTTTTGGTGCTTTGTTTTCTCATCTGTAAAATGGTAAGGCTATAAGAACAGAATCTACCTCACGGGGTTATTTCAAGTTAAGTGAATCAATATATGAGAAAGCTTTACAGTGAGTGCCACATAACATGTGCTCTCTTTTCTTTTGGTCCTAATTAAAGCCAAAAACTCCTGCTTAGTCTCTGCCTCTAGTCTCACTCATTTCCCTCTCTTCCTTTTCATTATTTTCATAAAGCTTAACCCTGTAATGATACCTTACTGTCATCTAAATAAATTTCAAATTTCTTTACATGGCAGTCAATGGTTGCTAAATCTTGGTACTCATGTTTCACTCTATTTTATTTTATACTCCCTCAAATTCAAACAACGATATGAAGTCTTGTTAGTTCTTAAATTATGCTTCCTTGAAATCTCTTAAAATATCAACTCCCTGATTTTTAGAAAGCCAAGGAGGAAGAAAAATGATTTTCTTCTAAAATGAAATGAAATTTCTTTTCATTTGCTACTAATTTGTATTAATTCTTCATCACCATCACCACCATCATCATCATATATCTATATATTATCTATATCATTTTTATGTATATCATCTATAACTATTTCTCATGTATCTTCTTGATTGTGTGTGTGTGTATGTGTGTGTGAGGGGATGTCATGATTTTGGAGTGCTTCTGTTGTTCTTTATCAATACACAGCATTTCTGAATTCCAGGACAATTTCAGAAGACAGAAACTAGAAAAAATATCTGGAATTTCTAGTTAAACCTCCATGCATTATTTCTGTGATCCAACTCTCTAAGGTATAAGTCACTGAACCTAAATGCATTTCCGATTAGTGAGACCAAATATTTAGATGCTTTTTTTAAAAAAAAAATCTCCCAGCCTCTTTACCAACACTACTCAACAAGCACAGAATGCATGAGAGCAAGAATATGAGAGGGAAAAGAAAACATGGAAGTTACTATGAATCTCCAATTGGGTGGTCCTTTAGGCAATATTCTGACATGGTGACGTGCTAATGACTCGCTTTCATGTAATGCTCAATGGACTCTGGTAGGTAGCCTTCTAGGATGGCCTTGAATGGTTCCCACCTCTTAGTACTTACGTCTTTGCATAGTCCCTTCCCTTTAAGTGTGGGCTGAAGGACCTAATGACTTGTTTCTAACAAACAGTATATGGCAAAGACTGTGACTTCCAAGTTACTAGAACTCTCTTGCCTTCTTGCTCTGAGAATGCCTTTTGCCACATTGTGAGTTGCATGGCAAGGAACTAAGGTAGCCTCTAGCCAACAGCCAGTTGGGACTTGAGGCTCCTCTTCTCAGAGCCCATGAGAAATGGACTCCTGTGATTAGCCATGTGAGTGAGGATGGAAGCAGACCCTCCCCGAGTTAAGCCTTGGGGTGAGTGCTGCTCTGCCCATCACCTTGATTGGAGCCTGTGAGAGACCGTGAGCCAGAGGATGCAGCTAAGCCACAGCTGGTTTCCTGACCCCAGACCTGTGAGATAATAAATATTTTAAGTCACTACAATTTTCATGTAATTTGTCAAGTATATTTACCAATAAATTGACTATCAGAAATTCTCATCACTGTAGATAACACACATACACAACTCTCCCTTTGTGCTTTAAAGTGTATAGACTCTGACTACAAAACATTCACTCAGACATAAAGAATGCTCTTTCTACTACCAGGTAGAGTTTGATTTACCATGTATTAGGTTAAGAAGAAACTTCTTCCTGTTTATCATATACCACCCTTGAGTATTCACTCACTCATTATCTCTCTAGCTTTTTAGAAATTCATTCTCCGAAACTTAGACCCGTCCAAACCCTACCATGATCTTATATAATACTTGGTGTTTGGTTGGTGCTGAATGAATATTTATTCAAGAAAAGAAGAAGAAATGAAATGGAAGATCAGACAGTGTCATGCTAGAGAAAGAGATTTAATAAACAGAAAATAATGTAAATATTCAGAAGTCCATAGTTTTTACATCAATTGGTGGAGTTAGTTTCTGTAGAAGACAGGAAGACCAATGTAGCTAAAGCCAGACAGACACTCTACATTCCCTGTTGCTGGAATGTGTCTATATTTTCATTTTCTCTCTCACTTATGTTCTCTTAACAATTATTTGTGATTTCTTTATGCTAGGTACTGTTCTGTGTGTGTTATATTTGACATCTCATTGTATTCTTACAATATGCCTGTTAAGTAGGCTCTAGTAACCCTTGGAAACCATTGATAATTAACTTACAGTCCTGTTACAATGGAGACTCTGGAAGGAATAGAGCTACTTTTCTAAGTTGTTGTCATTATTCTCTAACTCAGCAACCCTTTTGTCAGTCCTCTCTAGTTTGGAAAATAATTTCTGAGCTAGGGCTATTCAGTCCAGTGCTTCTTCTAGTGATGATTCAGTGAGTTTCCTTCCACAATATCTTGTGTAATTATGATCTCTGCATTTTTCTTCCTTGAAATGGGTAGAGACCAAGCATAGAGACGGATCTGGAAGACAGCATATTTGAGGACTGTAATGCTTGATATTCTGAGTGAAAATTAGAGTTGATGGTGATAAGTCCAAAGGAAGCCAGGCAAGAAGACAAAGTCATGAAGAACAATATTTATCCATTAAATAAGTAGGCATTTACAATGTAGTTTTGTAGAATTTGGCTCCGGAGTACAGATGCAAGTAAAAGTTACAGAGAAGGAGGTTTGCATTCAAAGTAAAGGTTTTTAATAACTAGCGCTACTTAATGCAGGCCTGAGAGGTCTCCTGGTGAGGTGATCTTACATTCATTACAAGCACTTAGCAGGAGCCAAAGAACTCCTTATGAGACAGGTAGATAGGATTTCTGTGTTGGGCAACAGATTTGACTAGATAAGCCCTAAGTCTCATTTATAATTGCAATTCTCTGGAGGCTTTTGCCTCAATGGGGAGAGCATCTTCCTTTTGTTGTAAATAATGCCTTGAGAGAAGCATTAACATACAGTTGGATAGTGTTGCTTGATATGTGCTTTTTGAGCCCTAGCAGGTTGTTCTTGAGAAGGATAGAGATGAAATTTGTTTTTTTCCATGCTAAGCATGCATGCACACGTGCACATACAGGTCTATATCTTAATATATTTGCTTTTCATATGCCCTTTTATCTTACCTGACTCCAAAATGTAGACTTTTCCACTTAGCTAGTTTATATTGTGGGTCACCGTGATTATTAATTTTATGTGTTAATTTGGCTGGGCTGCAGGGTGCCCAGATAGATCATATGTTATTCTGGGAGTTTTATTTCTTTAGATGAGATTAACATGTAAATGGATAAATTTGAGTAAAGTAGATACATTCCACAGTGTGGACATTCAATCAGTTTATGGCCTGAATAGAATAAAATACCCAGCTTCCATGAACAAGAAATCATTCTTCAGCAGACGGTCTTCAGACTTCATCTGCATCCTTAGCTCTCCTGGGTCTCCATCTGCTAGCTCTCTAAGATAAACTGCACAATTTTTCTTCTAAGCCTTGAGGCTGCACTGCAGATTTGGATTTGCCAGTCTCCTTAATTCTGTGATCCAATTCTTTATAAGAGTCTATCTATCTATCTATCTATCTATCTATCTATCTATCTATCTACACACATCCTATTGCTTCTGGTTCTCTGAAAAACTCTGACTAATATACTCCCAGTAGGTGTTAGGTAAGAGTTTAGTTCTCACATTTGTGGTGGGCAGACTTTATCTCCTCTTTTGAAAATAATTGCATTTAATATTCTCCAAAGCCTTTAAGACCAGAATCTATAGCTTATTCTTTTCTCTTCTTGAAAAAGTAGTAGGAGCAAGATCCTGAGATATCAAATTAGATCTGAATACTGCCTTCCCCAGTATTAAGTGTGTGACTTTTATAGCCTTTCTGATCTCCTCTGGTTCTCTCCAGCATTTGCTTCAGAAAAGGCTGCTGTCGAGTTTAAGGGAATTAACATATATGAAAGGACTTTGTGAAACATGTTATTAATAGCTTTCTGTTGTTTGGTTAGCTTATTGTAATACTGTCTTTCTTTTCTTCCTTTTTTCTTTTTGAAGGGCTGCCAATCCTTAGAAGAACATAAAGGCCTGGCAATTTTTTGTAAGAATGTAATGTCTTTTATACACACACACACACACACACACACACATACTTTAAGTTCTGGGGTACATGCACACGAAGTGCAGGTTTGTTACATATGTATACAGGTGCCATGTTAGTGTGCTGCACCCATTAACTCATCATTTACATTAGGTATATCTCCTAATGCTATCCTTCCCCCCTCTCCACTCCCCTTACCCCACAACAGGCCCCGGTGTGTGATGTTTCCTTTCCTGTGTCCAAGTGTTTTCATTGTTCAATTCCCACCTATGAGTGAGAACATGCGATGTTTGGTTTTTTGTCCTTGTGATGGTTTGCTGAGAATGATGGTTTCCAGCTTCATCTGTGTCCCTACAAAGGACACGAACTCATCCTAATTTATGGCTGCATAGTATTCCATGGTGTATATGTGCCACGTTTTCTTAATCCAGTCTATCATTGATGGACATATGGGTTGGTTCCAAGTCTTTGCTATTGTGAATAGTGCTGCAATAAACATACGTGTGCATGTGTCTTTATAGCAGCATGATTTATAATGCTTTGGGTATATACCCAGTAATGGGATGGCTGGGTCAAATGGTGTTTCTAGTTCCCACAGCCAATATCATAGTGAATGGGCAAAAACTGGAAGCATTCCCTTTGAAAACTGGCATAAGACAGGGATGACCTCTCTCACCACTTCTATTCAACATAGTGTTGGAAGTTCTGGCCAGGGCAATCAGGCAGGAGAAAGAATTAAAGGGTATTCAATTAGGAAAAGAAGAAGTCAAATTGTCCCTGTTTGCAGATGACATGATTGTCTATTTAGAAAACCCTGTAATCTCAGCCCAAAATCTCCTTAAGCTGATAAGCAAATTCAGCAAAGTCTCAGGGTACAAAATCAATGTGCCAAAATCACAATCATTCTTACACACCAATAACAGACAAACGGAGAGCCAAATCATGAGTCAACTCCCATTCACAATTGCTTCAAAGAGAATAAAATACCTAGGAATCCAACTTACAAGGGATGTGAAGGACCTCTTCAAGGAGAACTACAAACTACTGCTTAGTGAAATAAAAGAGGACACAAACAAATGGAAGAACATTCCATGTTCATGGATAGGAAGAATCAACATAGTGAAAATGGCCATACTGCCCAAGGTAATTTATAGATTCAATGCCATCCCCATCAAGCTACCAATGACTTTCTTCACAGAATTGGAAAAAACTACTTTAAAGTTCATACGGAACCAAAAAAGAACCTGCATTGCCAAGACAATCCTAAGCCAAAAGAACACAGCTGGAAGCATCACACTACCTGACTTCAAACTATACTACAAGGCTACAGTAACCAAAACAGCATGGTGCTGATACCAAAACAGAGATATAGACCAGTGGAACAGAGCAGAGTTTTCAGAAATAATACCACACATCTACAACTATCTGATTTTTGACAAACCTGACAAAAACAACAAATGGGGAAAGGATTCCCTATTTAATAAATGGTGCTGGGAAAACTGGCTAGCCATATGTAGAAAGCTTAAACTGGATCCCTTCCTTATACCTTATACAAAAATTAATTCAAGATGGATTAAGACTTAAATGTTAGACCTAAAACCGTAAAAACCCTAGAAGAAAACATAGGTAATACCATTCAGGACATAGGCATGGGCAAGGACTTCATGTCTCAAACGTCAAAAGCAATGGCAACAAAAGCCAAAATAGACAAATAGGATCTAATTAAACTTAAGAGCTTCTGCACAGCAAAAGAAACTACCATCAGAGTGAACAGGCAACCTACAGAATGGGAGAAAATTTTTGCAATTTACTCATCTGACAAAGGGCTAATATCCAGGATCTCCAAAGAACACAAACAAATTTAGAAGAAAAAAACAAACAACCCCATTAAAAAGTGGGCAAAGGATATGAACAGGCACTTCTCAAAAGAAGACATTTATGCAGCCAACAGACACATGAAAAAATGCTCATCATCACTGGCCATCAGAGAAATGCAAATCAAA